>NW_009746756.1:0-1852 GCF_000703405.1 Apaloderma vittatum | reverse complement strand
CTGCTGAGTATGTAACTTACTGCCACTTCTGATCTTTGGAGAGAGATTGATCGCTTCCTGTGGCAATACTGAGAAGGTACTCATTGATTACTTGATCCTTGCCTCTTAACGTCCCTCTCCTTCCTGCTCGGCAGCGACCGCTCTTGACACCTGCCTCCTCTGAGCTACTAGAGCTTTACGTGAGCCTGGAGTAGCTACTACTTGGCTCCTGCAGTGCCTGTGGAAATAGTTTTATCCCATTGAAGCAGCTGCATCCTCTTCCTGTTCTACCAGCGTTCTGACCTACGTGAAGAAGAGTTTGGCAGCTTCCATGACAGCGTGATGGAGCGAACTATCAAATATTCAGGTGTCTGACTTGCCTGACATGATGGTTTTGGAGACATCTGCGTTGAGTGGCTTGTGCAAACAAATCCTTTGGGATGTTTCTTCTGGCTCGACCAGGTTCGAAGGAGGGAGACAGCACTGAAAATTTGTCTTGCTGTCTTGTCAGCCCAGCTCTCCCTGGTTAGAAGTACTTGATGCAGTGCAGTCGCTGGTCGATAACGATGTTTTACCGCTTGTTCTTGTCCTAGAGCTGCCTCCTCAAACGGGCTGGCAGCCAGGGAGCCTTTTCAGCCACCTTCTAGCACTCCAGATACAACCTCTTTAAGATTCTGAGGAAAAGAAACCACAGCAGCCCTTATTTCTTCTTTTGTTTGTTTTGCTGATAGTTTATAGATTTCCTCATTGTGGTTCTGGCTTTTTTCCTGCGAATGAAACAAAACAGCGAGATCTCTTGTCACCTTTTCTATCTGAAGTTCACGTAGGAGCCTTGTCTGATGTTGGTCTTTGTACAGCCCTTCTTTGGCTTCATGTCCTCCGTGGTTTTGTGTCCTAAACAACGATAACTGCTCTTCTGATGCTGTTCTCTTAAATTATTTGTGGCTCTGAGTATTCAAAAAAGTGCAGGTTGCTGATAGGTTGCTGAGACCGACTGTCCTTGTGTGTGTTGGCGGAATAACTCGGTGTTGGAGGCACTGCGAAAGTGTTCCAGGTTCTCTGGAACTTGCGTTGAAGCAAATGGCCGAGACCAATAAATCTCTCTGTCCTAAGAGCATCGTAGCTTCAACTGCTTAGATGGATAAAATAACCCAAACCTCATTCTTCTGTGTTGGAAATTTTGGATATATCCTTCATCTTATATCTGGTAAAATAATAAGGGTTGGGAGGGGCTTCTTGTGGTACCCCAGTTCAGCCCCTGGCTCCATGCAGGGCGAGCTTTGAAGTTAGGTGAGCTTGTTAAGGGTTGTGTGTAGGAAATATTTTCAGTAGCTGAAAGATTAGACTCCCCACAGCATCTCTGAGCAACCCGCTCCCGTGTTTGACCGCTCTGATGGCTGCAGCTTGCCTGTTGTATCTTGTCCTTTCGCTGGGTAGCCCCAAGAGTGGGGTTTCATCTTCTCTTCGCTCTCCCGTCAGGGGATCGAAGGTAGCGGCAAAGTCTCCCCTTTGTCCTCTCACGGCCAGCTGTGTCAGTCTGCTCTTGTCGAGCTTGTTCTCCCCTCTAATGGGCTCGTTCCCGTGTACTAAGCTCAAAAATGGATGCACAGAGTGCTTGAATTTCCAGCTTATCCCTGTTTTCCTCCAGGCTTGTCAAAGATTCTGATTGGAATTTAAACTGATGGAGGGAAAATACACCGGCTCCTGTAACAGCAGCAGGCTGCCTTGCCAGTCAGTAAAGGAGAGCAGGAGTGGCTTTCCTTTCCCCTGGGACATTGCTGTGGGGCGGATCAGAACGGGTACACCTTGCCTTTGTGAAGTCCGTGTGTTTGCAGCACTGGGAGACTTTGCTCCTTGAGTTATCTCTTAGGAG
>NW_009746755.1:0-1704 GCF_000703405.1 Apaloderma vittatum | reverse complement strand
CATTTTTGATATAACCATGTTTTACTTTCCTAAAAGCAAGATCCAAAATCAGGTCTGTATTGCAGCACTGCCTAATAGTAAAAACTTCTGGTCTCCAAACTGACCCTTGGCTTAGTCCCACTCTCATGGAAGGTCAGTGTTAGATGAATGGAGAGGCTGAGATGCTCAGATTTGGCATACAGTAACCTGTCTGCCTTCTTTGTATATAGAGGGAAAGAAACAGAGCAGTGGTGGTTCTTCCCTTCCAACTAAAAATGTTCTAGCCTAGTCTATTTGGAGTGCTTGCCTGACTGCTCCTAGTGAAGATTTCACTTTGCAGTCTTGCATTTCAGCTACCCCATGGCCACCCAGAGCTGTGCTGTGCTCCGTGAGTGCCAGTGGTGTTTAGAGTGCCTGTGTGTGCCAAGGCTCATGTAAAAATAGTTCTTCACTTTTTACCAGTGCTTGTTTAGGACGGGAAAAGAGAATTGAGGGATAAGTCTTAAATAAATAAATAGAAAGTACTTTAACTTTAAACAGAGATGGTTCCGAGCAAAAACGCAACAGAAGAGATTTCTAAGAGATTATGGAAGAATCGTTCATTTACAACGTGTGATCCGAGGCTGGCTAAATCACAGAAATGACGCAGCAACCGTAATCCAGAGAAACGCACGAAGATTCCTTGCCTGCAGACGTAGGAGAAGGTTTGCAGTTGGAATAGTTAAATTTCAGGTAAATACCTCTTGTAAGAAAACACCATCATCTTTTTGAATTTAATTCCTTCTTATTATTCTCTCATAGCGGGAGGAGGCAAGATGTTTACTTCCGTTAGTGAATTTTTGTGTTAGTTAAATTGCAAGGCAGGTCAGCTTTGGCTTCGACATCAAAGCTAAAGGCAAACAAATCCTGAAGTAATATTAAGCAGATACTGGTGGAGGTGACATATGTGGGGGTGTATATGCTTGTTTGTTTTAGTCTTTCATCTTGAAAGTGCATTATTTGGAAGATTAAACACTGCATGGTCATTACTTAAAAATTAATAACCAAAGTATCAAAGTACCTTGTCAAACTCGTATAAAATTTATTTGATGTGGTAAGGGAAGTTCTGTTGTCTCTCACAACTTTTTTCTCTTTGTGAAACTTCTCTAGGCATTGTGGAGAGGATATTGGTGGAGAAAGAGTAATGATACAGCAAAAACGAAAGCTTTAAGACGTAGGTTAGAAAAGGCGAGTGAAAAGAGCAGAGAAGAAAACAAACTGGGCAACAGAACTGCAATTGCTATTGAATACCTTCTAAAATACAAACATATCTCTTATATTCTGGCAGCATTAAAGCATCTTGGTCAGTATTTCATTTTATTATAATTGATAGATTACCAGGTTAATAGAAACTGGAATTTTTCAGCTGCAAAGAGTTCATAATGGTATTTAGACTTTCTCTATGACTGTAAAATGTGAATGTGTTATAGACGGCATAATAGAAGGTTTTTTCCAGACTAAAATGACATTATTGATCTAAGAACAATATTGGAGTGGTGAAGGAGAGAAAGGAAATCCCTCATGATTGCTCAGATTTCCTGGCAGTCCTACTAATACTCTGCCTTACAGAAGTAAATTCTGTTTACTGCATGTTTACTGTGGATTGTTTTGTCTGCTTAATTTACAGTCTGAAATGTTAAAACTATGGATTTAGAAATATTTGTTTAAATCAGTAATTGTGGTTTA
>NW_009746754.1:0-1840 GCF_000703405.1 Apaloderma vittatum | reverse complement strand
TTTTTTTTTTTTTTGGCTGAAACAGCTTGCCAAATTTGGCCTGAACTTGCAAAGAGACTTGATCTGCCAAAACCTGCATTTTTCAGTGAATTAATGATTGTCCTGAAAAATTTGAGCCAGCTGAGACAAAACCCAGAGCTGTTTTGAAGAGATAACGTTAAAATGGTGCAAAAGTCTCCCCAGACAAGCCTTTATGGTTAGCTTCTTAAAGGAATGCGTGTACCTAACTCCCTCTCAAATGACGGAGGGTTAGCACTTAATTCTTGGATGACATTGGCCCTTCGTGCTTGTATGGTGACGACTGTTTTCGGCAGCAGGAAAGGCTGAACCAATGACCACCGTGAGCAAAAAGCAGGGTTCACACTGGCTCCATTCACCGCTGCCAAGGATTTGCACAGACTCCTTTGCAGCGCTGATCAGCGTTTGGTAGCACATAACCTGACCTTAACAGATCTGGCCCTTCTCCCTGCAAGCAAATTTTTCTGCTTGGCAAGTTTCGAGCCCAGCTTGCTTTAACTGTAAAATGTGGATTCTGCTGAAAAAAAAACCACAACGGTGACCAGCTCTGCTCTTTGGCCTTGCTTCGTTTTCAAATCAAAGAACAGCCTCAGCATCCTCCCTCATCCTCCCTTTTATTTCCCTCTTGGCAAAAAATAAATGTGTATATTTTTCCTAGGACACTGGTATCTCTGCCCAGAACATGCCATGATATTATTTTTAACTTTGTTTTCTCTTCCTTACTTTTCTTTATGGAAAAGCCTTGGAAGCCCTCTTTTAAAAAAAAAAAATATTTTTTTTTTCTTCTGCACCCTGCTTTGCCCTTTCCTTCCCTTCCTCACCCCTCGTGATAAAAGATCCTGGTCCGACTCCAGCAAAGTGCCAAATGTACTGGCAGAAATACCTCAGCTGATTAAATCACCCTTTTTAAATAGTCAGAGCAGTTAATGTCAACTCTCCCTGCCAAACAGCTTCTTGCGTACCCATATCCGTTCAGCAGCGTGGTGGCCAAACTCTCTTGCTCTTGAGTTGTGCTGAGAAAAGGCAGCTCACAAGCCAGACACATACGTAGACAACCCCTGAAACAACAACGGGAGGTGTGAGCCAACAGAAAGAAGCATCGCTGGGCAGATCAGACATTGCATTTCTCCAAAATGTTGTTGTTTCTTTGTTGAGTGTGGACCGAGCGTTGTGTTAAGGCCTGATTGCTTAGTTGTGATGTGCCTGGGGGGCTGTAGATGTGCTGGAGAGGCGCTTCACTGTGCTGGAGACATTGTGGATGGGTATAGGTGACTGTAAAGTCTAGACTTCTCTGTGCCTCTCAGGAAAGGCTGTGGGGGACTTGGTAAGGTGGGAGCTATCTGAAGATTGGTGGTGAGGAGCATAGGACATAGGGCTTAGGTGGAAACGATGCTGTCTGGAAAGCCACAGGGCAGTGAGGTGTTTTTAGGGACTCAGATGTGTCTTGGTGACCACTGAGGTCCTGCCTTATATCTGAGACGTTGCGGTTTTTCCTAGTGTCTCTAGTTTTCCTCTCAAGGACATGGGTCAAAGCAGTTGCCCCTGCTGAGGCATAGCTGAGCTCCCAGAAGCTCTGAGGCTTCTGTTCACGTAGGGAGGAGGACGGAGGTGACGTGGCCCTGCTGAGCACTCAGCATCTTGGCACATGTTGCATCCCAGAGAAAAGGCTGAAGAAGAGGCATGAGGAGGTGACCTGACTTCTTCTGGGCTGGCTGTGGTCAGTGGATGACCAGGGAAGGAGAGGCCTTTCTCTGGCTAACAACCAGCTTTGTCTTTAGGATGGAAAAATTTCTCTTTTTTTCCCTCCTCAGTCAATACCAGC
>NW_009746753.1:0-1829 GCF_000703405.1 Apaloderma vittatum | reverse complement strand
AATAATAATAATAATAACGATAATAAAGAAAAAAGTTGTACCTTCATGTGTGAGGTAACAAAAGGTGAAGGAAGCTATAAAGCAACTAAACCCAATACAGTAGGAAATGGCTGTATTATAAAGTACCCTAAAGGCATTAGTTGTTAAACCTACTTAGAAATATAATAGTTGTTCTTTTTATTTCAGCTACATGCAAATCTTCAGCTTTTGCTTTCTGGTTAATGACACCAAAAAAAAGAGAAAAAAACCCTTTATTGTTGTTTGTGTTATGTTCATTCCTGTGGCAGTAAATTAGAATGACAACAGTACTGCATCACTTTAGATTGCAGTGGGTGTTTGTATAACCAGAAGAGTGTAAGGCTGTGTGTACACACGTGCATACAGAAATACAAAAGTTGTGGATTCTGTATTTTCCTGGTTTCTCGCAGTACTGCCTACATTATTGTCGTAGACCACAGGAGATCTCCTCGTGCATTTTCTTGCACACAGTTACCAGTTTGAAGTTCTGTGTAACTTCAAAATGTGCAAATTTTCTGAACTGATCCCTCTTTTAGAAGTAACTCCTTACAACTGACAGTTGGTGAAGCTTTTCTGCATAGACAGTAGTGATTTTTTTAAAAATTTTTTCCCCTAAGTCACAGCTGTAAAACACTAAGAGTCTTATGTGGCACTTCATCAGTGTCTTACTTACAACAGTTGATAGAAGTGGGACTACCCATGTGACAGAAGTGTCAGAATTTAAATGTACTTGTGAAATATGTTTCTTTGGACTTTTTCTCACCTCTGCTTCTGTGTGCTCTAGCTTTAGCAGCAATCCTTGGAGCAGTGCCATTCCTGGGGACATACTGGGCAGCCATTCCTGCAGTCCTAGATCTGTGGCTTGTGCAAGGACAAGGGTGCAAAGCCATTTTGCTTTTGGTTTTTCACCTCCTGCCAACCTATTTTGTAGATACAGCAATTTATTCTGATATATCAGGGTAAGTTCATTGAAGGCTTTTTAAAGTTAGTATTGTAAAAATGCTTAATGATCATCAATGCCTTTTATTAAACTTACTTTTCTGAAGCGTGCAGAACGGTATCTTCAAGCACAGGAATAATTATAAGGATATCACCTTGTAGTAAGAAGTCTTACTGGCTTAAGTGCCTTTACTGTCCCAGGCCTCTTTTCTGTGAACTTTGGTGTACTCCAGAGGTTTTGAACTCAATCTCAAAAATCAACATAATCAACTGTTTTGGTTAGTAAAGTAGTTCTAAGAATACCTTTGCTATTTATCTAATCATTGACTAAAGATGTGTAGCATTTTCCTTTACATCACACCAGATGATGCTGCTGAACAAATAAGAAATCCCTGAGCTAGTTGAGGACCTGAAGAAAATCAGTTTTTCAGAATGGCTCGTGAGAATTTTGAGGATTTTTTTTTGAAGACAGTCTTTGTTGTTGTGTCACCATACCTCAGTGTAAAAATCTGTTGATTATGGATTGATCTTTAAATGTGTTGACACACGAAACGGCAAAACTGGAGATAGGCTTCTACTGAGACAGTAGCCAGTGCTGTTTTCCTGTTGCCAGAAGTAGGCAGAATTTCCTGAAATGTCTTGCTCGGAAATGTGGCTGCTTCTGTTGACTTGTCTCCTGGTTTTAGCTTCAAGTTTGTACACGGAGGAACAGACTCCAGACTGTGGAGATGAAGTGAGTGTTCGCAGTTTTATGTGGGGTGCAACTGAAGATTCCTTTATCCAGACTAGAACATCAAGCAGTGCTGTTTAACACAACAGTCAAAGATGGGAACTGTCAAGTTTCATATCATAGAATCATAGAATGGCATAGG
>NW_009746752.1:0-1840 GCF_000703405.1 Apaloderma vittatum | reverse complement strand
GGCTCTTGAAAAGACTGCAACCTCCTCATGCAAACCAAGAATGGAAGCAGCATGTGCCTAAGGTCTGCTGATAGCATAAGTGCTGGTCCCACAGCTGAGTTTATGAGGAGGTGTCAATGCTTTCAGACTGTGAAAGTGAAATCCACTTTAATACCAATTTCAAAGCTGCCTACAAACAAACACACATGCCTGCAAATTAAGCACTGCTTTCAACAACCTCCTGTTTGGGACTTTGCTCAAATGGTTTTATGCTGCCCTGGCATTGCTTCATGTCAATATTGTCACAGCAGCTGAGACAAACATGACCACTGGCAGTTCCAGCACACAGGCTCTTCTCTAATACACTGCACTCCCGTGACTCATGTGCACTACCACTCTCATGAACAGAGCTGAACTCGGTTCTAACGAGCTACTCTGAGGCAAATGGTCTGACAAAACAACACAGGGGAAGAAGTTTCGTTCTTAAAATTGAGTCTAGACATGAGCCAGCCTAGATGCTGTCTCATGATGGCTGCGGATGTGGCCAGGAGACTGTGGGGTTTGTGTTCTGCCCTTTGCAACTTTCCATCACTAAGAGCGTGTGTCAGCCCCTGTTCTGACCTTCTCCACTCCGTGCCCATTCAAACCATTGCAGCCAGTAATAGCTTGTTTCCCTGACCAAAAAGCCCCTTCGCTCATTCTTAGTCTCGTTCCTCTAATGCAAAATAAAGTTGGTTTTAAGATGACACCTTTAGCTCTTATACTAGAAACACGACAATGACTTTCCATCTCAAGAGACATAATCCAGAATAAATCCGCAATAAATCCTCGCGCCATTCTCATTACATCAAGTATTATTTCAGAAGTTCTTATACTGGCTATCTCACTTTCTTAATTTCATTTTCTGAAGTTGTGTTTGGTTGGAGCATAACCTTGACAGCACAAAAGATAATCAACTTTTAAAAAAACTTTTGGTTCTGGTCAATAAATTTATACCTTTTAATTTTACCTCTGTAGGAAAACCAGACATTTTTTGACAGTAAGAGGAAAAAGTCCATGGTTTTTTGGTTTTTTTTGGTGCAGTTGCAGTCTCACTAGGCTTTGCACTGGCATGATTACATCATTTTATAATGGTAGTTCCATGACCATAGAACTGAGAAACGGATCCTGGGCTTGAGAATGAATTTTAGACTTCTGTGGGCAGAGACAGGACAGAAGAGTGTCTCATCAGATTCACACAACAGCTGTCCCTATCTGCAGCCTGAACTGGTCTTTATAAATCTCGCATTTCTCTCCCCAGTAAACTCACCTGAGTAATACGGAGCTTTACAGAGCCTGCAGTGGCAAAGGTAGCTGGAAACTTGTCTTCTTCACAGCCTGCAGAGCGTGGATCTCTCTTCTCTGAGTACAGCAGACTCTCTGGTCAATGGCCAGGTAAGCAAGTAAGATAAGGCAGGTTGTTCCCCTTCTGGTAAAAGGGAGGAAAGACTCAATTACAGCAGAGAAAACACGAACGTGCCTGTGCCAGCAAAGTCCCAGCACATCCCAGCTCTCAGCCCATGCACGCTGGCTGGGCTAAACCTTCTGGCTGGCGTTTGTGAGCATGCAAAACAGAAGCATAGTGGCAACTCCCAACACCAGAGTGTCTTCCTGACTAGGTCTTCTGCTCTGCATGGGAGCTCAGGACGATGCTGGAGGTGTCTCCAATGGAAACTCTCCCTGGTGTCCTGGTCTGAGGGTACCAGAGGCAGCTTGTGGCAGTCACATCCTCCCTGACAACTGGCCATCCCAAAGACATGTTGAGGACAGCCATTAAGGCCTGATGACTTCGCTTTACTGTGCCTTTTGTGTGCTGGCTCCC
>NW_009746751.1:0-1847 GCF_000703405.1 Apaloderma vittatum | reverse complement strand
TCCCCAGCTCCACATCTTGCTTTGCTATCCCTCATCTACCAGCCCCAAAAGCATCTTTTACTTCTCATATAGCAACGCATATTGGAAAATATCCCTGGAGGTCATCTAGTCCAACTCCCAGCTCTGAGCAAGTCCAGTTAGAGCAGGTTGGCCAGGGACTTGTCCAGGAAATAAGACACTCGGTATTAAAGCACTTGGAAAATCAGGATACATTTCAAGGGAATGATGCAGAAAAGTCATTAAAGTTAATATACAGGTCCTGAAGAAAGTTACAGAGTTTGATTTCAGTTCCTAATCTAACACATGAGCCGTGTACCACACATCCCACTCCTACATTAGACAGTAGGTGTTGAAACTAAGAGCGTTATATTCTACAGATAGAATGAAAAAATCAGGGAAAGGTAACAATCACAGCTACCCCTGCATGGCACCAAGTGGTTTCACTAACAACCACTAATCCATTTTGGGAAATGCATTTCTAAGATAGCTGTTACTAACGTAAAAGGAAAGGGATCAGGTCCTAACCTAATGCAAACCTGAAGCTAACACCAACTGGTAAACTGCCTCGTCTTTTGGTTTCATCAAGGAAATGCCTCCTACCAAAATGCAAGAGACAAGTGGATTATACCAGACATAGCCTGGTTTATACTGAATTATTGCTAGCACACATATTTGAGTCCTCCTTAAAATCCAAGGGCAGAGTACAGGGTAACAAGCGATCAGTCACATCTGACACGCACACTATTTCCACAGAACTACTCATCCCTGTGAGGTCTGACACGTGGTAAAGGATTTTTCCTAATTCAGGCACAGATGCCTTGTAAACAAATGGCAACTATTCCTATGACTAAATAGCTACTTGTAGGTATTTTGACGTAAGTGCTCATGGAGTTTCCAATAATGCCATCTACAAAACAAAAACTACGTACTTCCCCCCTCCCTTCCACTTGTTGTTCAGGAAACCACATTTTCAGGCTTCCTGTAGCTGAGACCGCCTGGGTAAGTCAGGTTCGGTCGTATCTCAGCCCACAGCATATGGCAGAATTAGGGCTTGCCACGATGATACACCACAGTGTGTCAGGTGAGAAAGTCAGGCTAGAAAAATGAAGAAGTGCTTGGATTTGTTTCATTTTGTTTCCTTCCTGGCATGACCTACAGTTAAACAAAGTGGCTGCCAAGGGAAATAGGAAAAGGATGCTCTGAGCTTAACTATGTGGTTAGCATATTACAACTTTCTAGGAGTTAATACACCAAAATCAATCCAAAGAATGAATTTGGGCCTGTCTCTCTCAGGTAACACCAACAGCGTTCAAGCCCCAGACTAGCTAATCCTAATCCTGCAGATCTCTAGATTTTCATTAGCGGATATATTCAGAATTCATGTCCCAAATTACCAATTTTCTCATCTCCCTTTTTCATTTCGGATGGGATTTTCAGGCTAACTTATCTTCTGCCTGCTGCACTTGTAAACCTTGCACCAGAAAACATGTTCGCTGTGATTACTAGATAAGATCTAGCCACAGAAAACTTCCAGAGCGACTTCTTGGCAGCAAGTAGGTAGAGCAGCCATCCTCAGCATAACTAACAGATGTATTCATACGGCTTCCATATCCCAAAAGACTGATGATAAAGGAGGAAAAGTATAAACAGAGGGACAAGGAAAGAAGATGATGTCACAAATTTGTATTCCAAATGTTCACAGGAGCAAGGAGCTGATGGACCCCTCCAGGCAGCCAAGTGTCCTAGACATCAGACCAGAGAGCCATTATATTTCTTTAGCTTGCCAAATCCTTGATTAAGAATAGTAAAACAATTTCCAAAAGAAGGAACCGAGGGCAGCTGACACT
>NW_009746750.1:0-1847 GCF_000703405.1 Apaloderma vittatum | reverse complement strand
GGTCTTGCTTATCTGCAATTTTAAGTGGGTGTAATTAAAATGTAAGCTTTTGAGAGTCCTTGCAGCCTTTGGGCTCATCTTTGCTCTCCTCCTTTGGGAAGGACTTCGCTGATCACAGCGAGACTCGTTGCTGACTGGGGTTGTTCAAAGCGAAGGGAACCCGGTCCTAAAACACAGATTCATGTCCTCCCTTGTTTGCCTCAGACTTGTTTCCTTTCTTCCATCTAATTTCAGAGCAACCAGCGAGTTGACCTGTATAAGTGGAAGGAAGGTAACGGGGAAGTTTGCACATCACTGCAAGGACACACACGTGTGATCAGGTGAGGAATGAGCGATGTGATGGACTGGCTGCTGGGTGGAAAACGATGGGCTGTTTTGTAAAAGGGGAATATTCCGGTCCTGGCTACGCTAAGGCTCTGCTCTGAGCCTGTTTTTGCTCACTCTTCTGTGCTGTACTGCTTTCCCATTTGGAGACATCATGTGTGAAGGAGCTTGCCCTGTCCTTCCTCCCTCCAGTATATCAGCGTAGCCTTTGATGGCTCGAGTGTCATTGCCGTAGGCTGCTGTCCTTGTAACGAACAGCAGCTGTCACCTGGGAAGCAGATAGCAGCATGTTTATTAAATCAAACCCCAGCCGTGTTTCTCTGTGATAGCGGCTTAATTAAAGCAGGTAATCCCAAAGATCAAGTTCACAGTGTGTTCACAGTAGTGTAAGGGAGATTTCTGCGCCTGGTTCTAAGGGTTTGTGTTTTAGCAGGTGAAGGACTGCTTTTCCTCCAGCTCTTGACTGTGGAAAGTAATCGCAGCCCTGGAAACTGGAGGCGAAACCCCACAGGAATGTATTCCGCAGGGAGGGATTGACACAAAGAATGCAGGGTAACCGGGGGCTCACTGGGACAGTGTCCCTTTTACTGCGCAGGAAAGAGCACACACACAGTAGCTGTAAAGTTCAGGGCCAGGAGGATGCTTCGCTGGAATTTACTTAGAAGTGTTTCGTTCCTTCTTGGAATTTACTTAGAGAAATGATTAAGATCTTGCTTTTTACTTAAAAAGTTTGAGTAGATGTGGAGCAGCCATGAATTTGTCAGAAAGATGTACCGAGGGCTTGGGAGAGGCTGATGCAAACCGTGTGCGCTTTTTCTCTGCTGACCTACGATGATTTTTTGTGTTTGCAGCGACTTGGACTGGGCAGTGTTTGAGCCAGACCTGCTGGTCACCAGTTCGGTTGACACGTACATCTACATCTGGGACATCAAGTAAGAGCCAGTATGTTTCTGCCCTCCAGGGAGATCGTTGGATTCCTTTCCTTAATTAGCAGCTTGCAGGGCAAAGCACGTACTGATGGGCGCTGTGCTTGCAGGGGCTTCATCTGCTTCCCTTAATCTCAAAGGTGACTTCTCTTCCGTGGTGTAAAAGGCAGTTCAGAGTCAGTGAGGGACAGCAGAGAGGTACAGTTAAGTCACAGTTGTGCTCCTGATTGGAAAAAATACCCACTGGCATCACTCACTACTCATTTTATGTCATTCCTTAGGAGTTTTTCCTGGAATCCGAGCATGGTCCTCAACCTGTTGGGGTTTGAAGCTGAGTGAATGACCCCCACTTTCATGATCTTGCAGCCATTTTCCACTTAATTCCGAAATTACTGGCTGGCTTTCCTTCAGTGGGAAGTGGTATTCGGGAACCTTTCCCTGTTTGTGCTTTCCCTAGGTTCCTGGTGCTTTCTATCATGAGCAATTTCAGGGTAGCAGATGTTTCCAAAACTACCGATATTAAAACCCTGAATGTTACACCTGAGGAGCAAGGAGCTGGCACTGCTGAGTTCTCTTGCTGGCTGTGCAGCAACTCTT
>NW_009746749.1:0-1844 GCF_000703405.1 Apaloderma vittatum | reverse complement strand
CACAACTTCTGAGTGTCTTTTCTCTGCATCAGAGGTTTTTCTCAACACACATTTAACTTGCGTTTAATTCTCTGAGTTGAGAGGGGGGAGGTTTTGGTACCACCGGTACCTCACAGTGGCCCCTCGCCAGAGTGAGGGGACGCTGCAGTGGAGTTGCTGATGGCACCACCCGTGCCTGGCATGGGAGTTTTCGTCACACCCTGCTCAAGACCTTCGCCACGGCCTGCTCAGGACTTGGACATTTCGCGCTGCTGCTGTACAAGCCCCAGCCCAAGGCGCGGCCTGGAAGTGCCCTGAGCGCTGGTGAGCACGGGGCAGTGCTGCGGCTGCAGGGTGGGAACATCACGGTGAGGCCTGGAGAAAAAACAGACGTCGTTTTCACCTGGGATGTAAGCAGATGGGTAGGCTGTGAGTCTTCCTCCTAGGATTTACAGAGTTAATCCACAGTCATTCTTAGGGAGATCAAGGAAATATGAGGCTACTGGTCAGCTGGTGTGGGCAAGGGGTGTTGGTGCTCTCCCAAAGTGCTTAACAGGCAGCACGGTGGAAGCATCGCAAAGCCTGCTAGGAAATAGGATACAAAGCACACTGAATTTGGGGCACACGCATCCCTTTCACACATGGCACGGTCATGATGGCCGTGACAGGCATTGTGACAAGGAACCCAGTGGAAGTCATGGGGAAGTCATGGGTACCAGTGAGTGCTTCCAGACAGGCTCCAGGCACTTTCCTAGCAAAGAGAATGTGTTGCGGTGCCACCTGACAGCCAGGCAGCCCAGGACCTTGCCACCAGCGGAGGTCGTGGAGCAGCCCCTTTTATTGTCTGGGCAGGTGGGGAGGAAAGCTGCTGGCTGGCTTGCTGGGGAGAAGTGCTGCCAGGAGGACCTGGCTGCGCTTCTTGGCACACATCACCTGTAAGACTGGGAAGGAGCTGTTAGTTCCTTTGAAGAGCCTTTAGACTGTGAAGTTCCTGGTGGCAAACTGATGTGTTTAAAAGGAACTCATTAAAAGGAAGAAAATTAATTTGAAATCCCATGGCTGCCAAGAAGGCTTTATTTTTCTCCCAGGTGAGCTGGCTTGAGCTAGGGAAGGTTCCCACAGGGAGGGCCTTTAAGTCTGCTTTTCAGGTACAGCAGCTGTGTGTCTGCCTTACACTTAGAGCTGCCCACAAGCCAGGCCCGGGCTTTTGGGGTCACCAAGCAAGTAAAGATGCAAACCTAGCTACCTCGTGGGCTGTAAATAAACCTAGACACTGTGCTAGTGCCAGGCTACCTCTTGTTATTTATTGTCTGTCCCCAAGAAGTGCCTGTCCATCTGGGGAATGGGATGGCACCTTTTCTACCAGCTGGAAGGCAGCACCTCAGTGCTTCATTTCCTTGCAAGGAGTAGGCCTGGAGCTGAGCTGGGGAATACAAAACATCAGTGGATCTGCTTTGTTTAGCCATGGGAGCACGTGCAATATTAGAGCATTCAGAAACAAGCCATCTCTTTGATTTTACCTCACTGTATCATCCCAGGTTTCTGCCGTTAGAAAAACTCTGGCAGTGGAGAACACCACTGGTAGCTACTGCTGGCTCCTGGAAAAACAAGGAGCTCCAGCAAGCAGAACTCACAGGGAAGCCATAATGCTTACTAACAAACCTCCTGCTTAGCAGTTTCTATTGGTCATATTTGATGGACAGACAAACCTTTGAACTTAACTTCATTTCATTACAAGGGGTAATGACTGAAAGAGGGTAGATTTAGATTAGATTAAAGGCAGAAGTTCTTCACTGCGAGCGTGGTGAGACACTGGGACAGGTTGCTCAGGTAAGTTGTGAATGCCCCATCCCTGGAAGTGTTCA
>NW_009746748.1:0-1824 GCF_000703405.1 Apaloderma vittatum | reverse complement strand
TTCAAAGTTAGCAATATTCCTTGTTTGACTCAGCATATGAAAGCCATTCTATTTATCTGGATCTCCTGATAAAGTAAATAAATCAGATATAAAACCCCACAGTAAGAAGGTTTCCTCTCTATGATGCTCTAATTTACAGAAACCTTTCAAGGTTCCATAGGTCATTGTGGTTTGATTTAAGGGGATCCAAATCCTGTTGAAACCAACAAAAAACTGCAGATGAACTCAGCAGCCTTTGCAATAACCTCTTCTAAACGGTTCTAAATCAAAATTTTTGAGTTCCAGCGCCATGTGAAACAAAACGCAAAGAACGTTTTATTCTTCAGACTTGCTTATAGGATCAAGGAATTGGTATTTTATCTTGGACAACTGACTAACTAATGTGGTTGCCACAACCACGGAGTCACCGTATCTTCATTTATTATCAAGAATGCCCCGTGAATACCATCACGGACACGCCACATGCTCGGCAACTGGACAAGTTCAGGGCAGAAAAGTAAAACCACTGTACAACTACAAATGATTATCGATATTTGCTATGTGGTATATTGATCTACCTTGATATGGGAAGCTGGGAGCAGCAGATAGGAAAAGTGTTATGATATTACTAGAAAAGCAACCCCATCCAAACCCCAAGCGTCAGTTGCTTCCCCAAACTGTCGCACTGTCTTGCTAAGGAGGCTGTGGAAAGTCATTTATCACTGGGCACTTACTCAGATTTACTGTCGATCAGCAGTTTTTCCTTCCTGTTACCACATCTTCGTTCATGTTTGATGTCAGTGGACTAATTAGTAAGGTCTCACAGCGCCGCTGGGTGCAGATGGGATTGAGATTCCACCAGCCGGGGAGTGCTGGCTGAAGCTGGTGACATTTTTGTTCTGTAAAGAGATAGGAAACTCTTCAGCTCTCACTTTCAGAAGACATGGAAGAAATTTTGTATCTTCTTAAAAAGAAAATAATATATAATTCAGAAATGCTTTTTCTGACGTCTCCTGTTATGGTCCTTAAAATCTCTCCTTTAGCTCAGTGGAAGTGTCTTGCAAGGCTCTGGAAGCACACCCAGGAGACAGGCACTGGTATAATTTCTACTGTTATTATCTACTCTCTGACATATTGGTAGAAGTTACTTGCTAGAGAAGGTAATAAAAGCCAAACACCTAATAACTATACTGTAGTGAAAATGTTTAGCAATTCAATTAAAATGAAGGATCTTTTCTATGCGCCACACTGTCAGCCTCCTACCAGGCAACTCAGAAAAGTAGAAAACTAAAGAAAATATTTAAAGTTTGCTTTAAAAAGTCAGAGTGCTGAGGAAAATGGAGTTTTGGATACATGGTTTTATTCATGGAACAGGAGAAAGTAAATGTATTTTTTGTATAGGATTTTTAAAAGTGTTGCATTAGGTATTTAGACACTGAGAAAAGTGTTACATAAGTAATGCACCATGACATGCTTATCTACTTAGTGTGGTTCATTAACGTTATCATATTTAGGTAAAAAGCATTAAACACTTGTAGCTTACCTATTATTAAGTTAAAAAGGAGCTCAGCCTTAATAGCAAACACAACACATGAAAAATATCACCTAAAATGGACAAAATTTAAGAGCACCTTGAACTCTCATCACATCCCCAGTCCACGCTCTACGGTCATGGGAGAACTCTTTCTGCAGCTCACTCCCATTAAGGTCATTAAAATTAATGTATAATTATCACAGAGAGAAAACGCCGAGAAAAGAAAACCTGTACTAGTCTCCATAAGGACTGTGTTAACTAACTAATCTTCACATCAAATTATTTCAGTCTTAACTCACAAGAAATAAAGA
>NW_009746747.1:0-1833 GCF_000703405.1 Apaloderma vittatum | reverse complement strand
AAGTAGTTTAAGTGTAGTAGGGGAGTTGTGAGAATGACTGGTTGATCAGATGACATGCTTCTGAAAAGCGCCTTTTTTTTAAAAAAAAAAATCTATTCTAAGTAAACTGGAACATTGATTTGTTCTGGTTGATTTTTTATTTAGGGACAAGAGTTTGAAAAGCTCCCTGGACTGATTTTATTATCGGGGAGTTACTGAGCCTTCTTGAAATAAGTATGAGTAGACCTATCATTCCTTTCTTGAGGTGAAGTTTCTCCTTTTAATAATTGCCTGGATTAGACAGGTAATGCTCAGACATTGCCACAGGGCAATGCAACTTCTGGTGTGGCGTGAATCAACAGGCTTAATCCACTAAGACATGATTTGGCAAGCAAAACTTTTAACAGTGTATGAATCTGTTTTTTCATGCCCAGTACTAACCTTCCTTCCTGCTTGAAACCGTAAAGTAAAAATCCTTTCCTCTGAATAGATGGGTACTAAGCTATTTTATCAATCTGGAAAAGAAGTTGCTCTATTTTTTTCTGACCTCACGATAGGAAATAGGATATACCCACATACAGGTATTTCCCCCACCGCCTCCCTTTTCTGTCAAGCAGAGAAATTTCGTATCTATAACCTGAATTTGTGAGAGTGCGCAGGCAGGGAAATTTGACTGAGTGCCTTACTGCAATCTTGTGTCCAGCCAGACACAGAATACAAAAGTCTGAAACTGCAGGAATCCAGTGATATTCAGTGCTGATTGTAAACAGAAGGAAATTGTAAATATTATTATAATAGCAATTTTCTTTACTGATTCGGTAAAACACTCCTGTTTTCAATTCTGTGTAATTCCCTTAATTCAAACTGTAAGTAATTTGAGGTACCCTTGTTGATTCACTGGATTCTTCCTTCTCTAGACACTTGAAACTTTATAAATGAGACATAACTTCTGTTTTTTCTTATAAGTGTGCCTTATGTACATATATCAACACAGAAAAAAGATTAAACTTCAATTAGTATGCATTTACTAACCATCTTTTTCTGTATCCTTCAGGCAGACAACAGTGTCAGGTAAAAGTCCTTTTTCTGATAAAGCTGACCAGTGATCAGCTGACAGAGGATAGTTGTCCACTACCCATCCGCCTTTTTCTGGAGCACCAGGAAACCTGTCTTTGTTCTTCTTCATAAGCTGTTATAAAATGTCAGGTTCAGTAATATGAAAAAAAATAAGATAGCCTGTGAACTGTTTAAAAAGACTGCACAATAAAAAATTATTTTCTAAATGCTGTGATTTTTCCCTATCATCATTTCGGGTCACAAAAAGTAAGACAAAGTTATAACTTTATATTTCTGAATAAAATAGAAATGTTTTAAACAAAAAGAGATTAATGGGCCAGTGATTTTTTAATGTTGCCTATAAAGAATTTAGATTCCAGTTTCAACAGTTGTGAACTAGTGAACAAATTTAAAACAGTTCAAGCTTCTTGGAAAAGCCTTCATATACAATTTTTTGGAAACACTTGTATCTGGTGTTGTGCTCTTTGGTAGTGACTAAGAGTATAAGAATAGGGCAAGCATGCAGTGATACTTCCTTCAGATAGCTCTCCCAGTCTCTAACAATTTGTAGGCCAGGTACTCTGGAAGACAGAAATAATGTGTATATGTATACAGTAGTCCTTAACTGAAATGTCCTTCATGGTTTTGATCAGTCTCTCCTCAATCCTTGTAAGCTTTCAGACTATGAGATATAAACTAAACTGATCTTTCAAATGGAAAAATTAAGAACATATATCACAGAATCACAAAATCACAGAACTGTTGAAGCTAGAAAAGACCTCTGAGATCATCAAGCCC
>NW_009746746.1:0-1777 GCF_000703405.1 Apaloderma vittatum | reverse complement strand
TCCAACCCTGACAATTCTATGATTCTAAAAAAAAGAATCCCAGCATTACAGTTAATCATCCATTTTGACACGACCAGCAACCAGAAAGAGAGCTCTACAGGTCATCAGAGCCCGAGGAAGTTCATCCTGAAGAATTAGACACGTAACAGTTTGCTGTAATCTCCAAGGGCTTTTGGAAGATCAAAAAGATCCCAGCGAACTAAGAGAGACAGAGGTAATTCTGGAAACTGCAGTCCAGAAGGACACTGGAACTAGTTGAACAGGTAGCTTCTATTCCAAAAAACCCCAGAAATATAAGTTATAGATCACTTGGCACTGTTAAGCAGAGTCTGGAAGGCCCCATCCAATTTCGTTCTTTGACAAGTTATCTAACCCCAGGGCTAAGGAACAAGCAGAAGAGTTAAGTTTAAGCTCTATTCTATCATCTAAGGCATCTTTCAATATCTGCAGGCTCAAAGAATGCTTACAGCACAAAAATATCAGTAACGCTTTTGAGATACACCAGACGTAGTTCGTACATTTCATCTTATTCAGTCAAGCTCGTCAATCTGAACTTTACATGAGGGCTCCATGTTTTTCCCCACAATGCTTAAGTTGTTTATCAATAGCGATTTACCTGATTTTTGCAAGCATACGCTGTGCCATTAAAATTTGAAACACCTTTCTGAGGAGCCATTTGATTTGCAGCATGCCAGGTTTGAAGTGGTTTTATAACAGCAGCACCTGGGACAGACAACAAGCTTGCATTAAGGAGTAAAAATCTTTTTTTTCATTTATGAATTTCTATTAACTTTAAGCATTAAAAAATTAATACCATGTTTTAAATGCACTCCCCTTAAGAATTTTAAATACGGCCAGGAAAACTGGAGAAAAGAATCAGTTTCTACAGGAAACTTATTTTCTTCAGTGACGAAACTCACTGATCAAGGTAAGATTCATCTAATTGAGCTACAGCTCACAAGTAGGTATCTTTAGCCTCACCTTGCAAAGGAGGATTCCGAGGATCATAATTCTGCAGCGAGCTAAATCACAAGAAAAATCAGTTATTATTAAGTGACCTGTCTCTCAGTCCTCCCGACCTCCCAGGAACTTTTGATTTCCTTGTTTGGAAGAACAAGAAGGTGTGTCAGAATTACCAGTACAGCTCTTGTAAGTTCTCTGGTGGCTGTGCCTGGTTGTGAAGTCCTTTTTGAAGGACAGCTCCTGCACACTGCACGTTGCCTTCGCTTAGGAGCTGCTGAGCCCAAGCAACATAGAAGTTAGCTGTCTTTGCACCGATTCCCTCTCCGTACAGGTAGTCAAAATACTGGCAAGGAGAAGTGATGAACCCTGCCTGTATAAGGTAAAGATGCATAAGCCCTTTTAAAAACATCCAAGAAAGTTGCGGCAAAAAAAACCCCAAACCAACAAAACAACCCAAACCAATAACTATTTCTTAGTTGCCATCATAAGAAGGCGTTATCTGCTAAAAATAAAAACAGCCAGTAGATAAGATCCCTCTCATAAACTAAACAGCGTAAAAACACATAACAAAAGAAGCTATCCTTCAACAAGAAAACAAGTTCTGAGCTCTTGTGAGGTGTGTGCCACACATCTGCCTTCCATGCCACATCCCTGAGGGCTCCTTTTCCTCCCACAGCTCTTTGCAGCCACAGAACTCCAGGGTAACTTTAACTTTTTAGGACAGCTTTGCTCCCGGGAAAGCATATACCTACCAGTTTAATGCAGTGGTTAACAAATCTCGAATCCTGGTGGTATCTCTTATCACATAAGAACA
>NW_009746745.1:0-1776 GCF_000703405.1 Apaloderma vittatum | reverse complement strand
TCCAATCCCTAGCGTACTGTGATACTGTGATCAAACACATGTGTTTTAAATGATCAAAACCTGGCCAGTGTCTCAACTTTTGGTAGATCTGATATTCTGTCTACACTACATTGCTAGGCAGTTAGAATGAATAGCTGTTTCGGAGAGACATTCATCTTGATCTAACTGTATTTGAAGTCTTGACATGTGTGTCACATGCCAACCATATAAAATCCTATTAAGCTAGAATTTGATGTGAAGTAAAAAACCAGGAAAACCAAAAAGAATGAAAGTACTGTAATAATGATAATCAAAAATTGTATCAACCCCAAGATGTTTCTATCAGAGTGTGAAAAAGCTCTTTTACTTGAAGGGTCTGATCAGCAGGGAAGTATAGGATAGTAGTGATTATCCCAACCCTTAGTTTGCAGTCCCTAGCAATGCACAGTAGAAAAAAAAACAGAATTGAAGATGAATTTTTAAATATTATCACCAAAGGCACCTCATAAATACAAAGAAAATGCAAACTCTACATAAGCTGTACTTCTGCAGCTAATGCTGTGGTTCCTGAGGTAGTCTCATTCTCTTTCTCTTAAACAGTTTAAAAATATTAAGCATCATTATCAAAGACATTTGTACCAAAGTTAGGTGTTTTTCTGTTTTAATTAATAGAACAAACACCATACAAAAACATTTTCCAAGGAAAGGATAGAGATGTGTAATCCTATTTACAGTTATACTTTGAGTAGTTTATGTTATATAAAGCTTCGTGTATCTCTTAAGAAAAAAAAAAAGAGAGTCTGAAAACAAAACTCAAAACCAAACCAGGATCCAAGATTCAAGATCCAGATAGCATCTGCCCTCAGTAATGTGCATGGGGCAATCAGATAGAAAGTAGGGTTCCCCAGATGCTATTTGCATTTCAGCGGTATTGCAGATTCTCCTGCTATGATAATACACAAATTCATCTGAAAGATTATGATCAACTCACTCAATGACTCTTCTGCATGTTATCAGATAATGTACATAGATGAACATAGAGCTTAAGAGATTTTCAGATGCCAGCAGTGCAAAGGCAAAGCCTAACACAGCTGAATAGTACACCCAGGGGCTGTCACTTTTCTTACAGGTTTGGGCTGTGCGTGGCACAAAGAAGACCTGTGGCTTCTGCGTGCTTTTGGATCACAACACAACTTTTCAGTAAAAATGAGGATCATGCAACACACCCTCACCACACTGAAAGTGCAATTCTTGTTTAACAGTTGGATTTCATATTTAGGCAGCTTTATTTCCAGCTCCACTGTAAGTGGTAAGCTAAGTTTTGTGCTTAAAACAAGTCTTCCATATCTTTGTTACTTAAAAATAAAATTAGTTCGGAAATAGTTTCTTTAAAACCTTAACAACTTTCTTACAGAATTTGTATTTATCTTAAATGATCCAAATGCAAGGATTTCAGTTCTCCCTGGCATGTATCAAAACTAGCTCTAGTGGAGTAGATTGGCATTTAAATAGGCAGTCTTCTGACAACCTAAGAAAAGAAAACTGGCATAAAAATCACTGAGGTGTTTATATGATCACCTCAACAATCACAGTGGTTACAAGCTTCTTGTACTTCACTTTTTGGTGCAAAAAAGGTAAACCTGGTCTAAAATTACAGGAAATGCAGGTTTTCAGAAGTCAAAATTTGGGCAGCTCTCCAGTAAAAGAATATAGATTCAACTGTCAGAACTGCAAAATAATTAAGATCTTTTTCTAATACTGATTAATATGCTTTCAGTAGAATACAACTTCCTTTAC
>NW_009746744.1:0-1790 GCF_000703405.1 Apaloderma vittatum | reverse complement strand
ATCCAGCCCCATAGACTTATGAGTGTCCAATATGTACAAGAAACCTATAAAAACAATAGTTTTGGCCATTTCAGAGAGGAAACAAGAACGAGAAATTAGTTGTCTAGTGGAAACAGTGAGAAAAAAAATATCTTGAACTCCCTTCTAACCCAAGCTCAGTGAAAAAGCTGAGAAAAATTGCATGTACATAACTCTTATTTTGCATGGATTAGTTTACTCCTTGTTCCGCCTAGCATTCACTGTATCTGCTTTAAGTTTGTGTAAAGAACATATCCCAAACATTTTGTCTCTTTATGACAAATGCCACGTTTCCCGGAAAAGATGATTATAAAGTAGAGTGCCCCCTTAGGAAGAAAACAGCACTTCAAGAAATCCTAGATATAGAGATTTAAGACATCACCTTTACATCTGATTGATTTGAACATCACCTCTGTTTTCTGAGAAGTCATACCAGAGGTAGTTTTTGCTCTAAGCGATAAGGTCAGAGGACAAAGAGTTGCATTATTACTATTAACTACTTTTAAGAAGAAGTAGTAGTTAGCACCTTTCAGTTGAGAGAAATTTTAAAACAATAAACCTCGAGTATTGGTGTTCAAATTTGGCATCTTGACGGCAAAGAAAGGCTTCTTTTTATTTGATGTGTGTTATTGTCTGCTCTCACAGAAAACATATGGGATCTCTGCTCTATGGGTGTTCTTTGTTTTAAGGCATATGTTCTAGTTATATTCTTTATTGCTTATGTTATGCTTGAAGAAAGTCTCTCATGGAAGCAGTTCAAAGACTCACAGTGACTTCAGTGGGTTCTGAAAAAGGTTTATTTGTGTTGGAAGAACTACAGCTTATGCTTTTCTCTCATTTCTCTTTCTATCACTTGTGCCCTTTACATGACAGGGGCAAACTGCCTTAATAAAACACTAGTTTTATTTCCCCACACAGACACACAACACCCTACCCAATTTCATATTCAGCACTTCATGCATCCATATGTGTGCTACTGTAATTCAATTCTTTCTCTTTTTCTCTCTCTCCTTTTATGAACTTAGTAGACTTAGCTGTGATTACAGCGGTAACATTTTCCTACTGGTTTTCAATTTGCAATTGAAAAAACCCCCACAGAAAATGGATATGGAGTTGCATGAAGAAGCATTAATACCTGCTGTATAATTTCCCTAAGTAGAACATTGATTTTTGCAGTACGGGTGCCAGACGAACAAGAGCAAAAATATTAATGTTCATATTTCAGTAAACAGGGGGAGTGAAGTGTACAGAACTGAAAAGAAACTTAAAGTGTTATGCCTGCAAACTCACACTGCAGAAGATGTGCCCCTATCTTGATTTGATTGGCTTTACATCCATGTAGGCAAGGTGTCTTGAACAAGCACTCACAGAGTCCGAGACCAGAAGGAACCCCTTACCTGTAGACAACCCTTTTCACCTTCCAACCCATTTGCATTCTAATACGTTGTTCACTTAGGAAGAACCCTGAACACAGAAGAACCTCTGGACGCTGGTTCTAAAGAGTCTATTTAATTTGTTCTCATGCGATTTGGTAAAGTGAATACTACACATAGTATGTTTTATTAAAAAAAGGAGTGTATGAAAGGTGGACGAATGCTGCTTGGGTCTTTTTTCTGCCTGCTGCAAAAACTACAGGAGTTGTTTTTCCCTTGGAACAGCTGAAAAAGAGCTGAGCAGAGAAGGAATTAAAGAGACCTTGGAGGAGTCTGAAACACAAGTGCAGGAGGACAATGGACTGTGCTGGGTGTAGCGGACTGATTCATGGATTTTGC
>NW_009746743.1:0-1795 GCF_000703405.1 Apaloderma vittatum | reverse complement strand
GCGTGTGTCGCAAGCACGTTTGTAAAAGGTTCTGTGCGCTTTGGAAAGAAAGCCGGGACATTTATTCTAGCAGTGTACGGTTGGCATGCAATGAGTTTCTTCTTTTTTTGTTAGGGCTTTGATGTGAAGGAGGAATTGCGTAAGATATGTTTCTACGCAGTCGATAGACATGTACGAGATTTGTTGGTAAGTGTAGAAAAGGCTTTTTTTTTTTTCCTTTTTTTTTTTCCTAGCCAGTGTTCTGGGTCTGAAGTCTGATGTGCATTTATGCTGAGAGAAAGCATTCAGGTATTGAACCCACTTTTTCTGAAAGAGAACAAACAGGTTTTGTCCCTGCAGCCTTGCAGTGCAGTTGCTGAAACATGTTATTGACGTGCCTGTGTTCTTTTGTATTTGCAATTGAGGTAAAAATGGGTTAAAATGTCATTTTGTTGTTCTGGCTCTGATCTAGTTCTCATGTGCTTGCACCCAGTATGAAGTCCTGGCCCTGTGTTGGCCTCAGTGCTCCCAGCGTCCTTCCCTACCCTTGATTGAACTCTTTCCACCTGCAGGATCATTTACAACTTTACTATATTATAAATAGATAAAAATTGTAATTGGAGGTAATACTTTAATTTGAATTGAAGGTGAAAGTTTTACGAGAAGAAAATTATTTTTCTGAAAAAGAGAAGAAAATGATAGACTTTGTGCATCAGGTTGAAAGCTTTTACTCGGAATCCTTCCAGGAAAATAAAGAGATTCAATCTCTTTCCAGGTAATGTGGGTTATCAGTTTTAATTATTAATCAATAACATGAATAGGATTTAAAATATGCTGGCTTCTGCATTCCGTATGATTTAGTGCACTAATAATTACGGTCTTTTGTAATTTCATTAATTTCAGACTGGTCTTCATTTGCAGAATTTAAGGGTCAGTGTGGGAACCAATTACTTTTGCCATTAATGTAACGGTTGCTGTCGTGTTCTTTTTGGCCTGTCATGATGTACTCTCATCGGTGTAACAGAGGTCTTCTGTGCATGTCACCGTCACCATAAATGAAGTATTTTTAATAACAAATGGTATTTTTAGAATTATTAATCAAATGAAACATGTTCAGATGGAATGTTTGCTCTATTTTTTTGATACATGATTTCCATAATATAGCAAGCTAAAGTAACCTAGAAAATCATTTTGCAGTCAAATAATTGTAAAAATATTACAATACTTATCATTTGCTGTGACAGTTTGGGAAAAATAAAATAATTCTTTGCTCTTTGCTCTCATATACATTCTCAAACTTGTAGCTGAAGTAAGCCCCTCTCCCATTCCAGAGCTGTCTTCAAAATGGACTAGCAAAATTCGTTAACACTTTTATCAACCTCTGCCTGTTAGATTGTGGGCTGTTTTTATTTAAAGAGTACTAGAAAGCATCCTAACGCAATACTTGGTTGCAGTTTCAAGAACTGGAGGAAGGAACAAGACTTTTCCCGCCATCTGGCTGTTCTGGACTCGTTGAATTGTGACAGGCGTCGGGGCTGCGCTCGGAGGGTCAGGGTGATGTTGGACTGGGCTCAGTGGTGGGATGAGCTTACCCAGGAGATGATTCTTCTGCCCAGGAAGCCACGCCAAGGCAAGTGTTCTGCTACTAAGGGTTTAAAATTGTGAACTGCAAATCCTTCTTTGATGTAGGCCACTGCAACTGTGTGCGAGTGGCACTGGTGTAGCTGCAGTTGTGTGCTGCCACACCGGGTCACTTCTTGTTTGTCAGTCAAAATGGACTTGCTTTGAAGAGATAAGTGATGATTTCGCAGTGCTG
>NW_009746742.1:0-1796 GCF_000703405.1 Apaloderma vittatum | reverse complement strand
GATTGGAACGAGGTGATCTTTAAGGTCCCTTGAACTCAAACCATCCTGCGATGGTTCTGTGATACTGAAAAAACTCTTGGGTGGATGGAGCGGTCCCTGTTGCCTTGTCTGTCCTGCTGTGTGGGAACACTCTCTGGGTGACCGATGTGCTGCACTGCCCCGGGGTGGGACTGAGCCGGTCGAAAAGAGCCGGGAGCTGCTGGGGGAGCTGAGTTACTACGTACCCTAGTCACACCCTTTGCACTGCTGCTGCTGGGTTACGCTGAGTTCTTGGGCACAGTTACCCTCTTGTTTCGCCTAAAGGAGAACTAGAGGGTTTGTTCATACTAATAAATCTTTTCCAAGTACAGAGTGTTTGGGAAACTTAATGAATGTTTGCAAATTTTGCTGTTAAAATCCTCACCTTTGTTAGGGCTCAAGGGAACCTTCCTTCTTTCCTGTGTGCCTTTAGGGGATATGAGAGTATCTTCACTTTGCCCTTGTCGTCACGTTTCTGCTGAGAAGAAATGACCATGATTTGCTACAAGGAAATGTAGCTCCTGGGACTGTGGCTTCTAGAATAAGATGTTTGATATCAAGGCTTTGCAGCTTCTGTCCCCAGGCTTCTGCTTGGTGGTTGAAAACGCAGCGTTTGTGCTCCTGCCTCAGCACACCCGCTTTCAAAATGCGCTAATTCCTTCACGTATGAGAAAGATCCTTCAAGTTCCTTAAATAAAAGCTACTTCGTAAGGTCAAAATGTTGTCACCGGAGACCAGGAGCTTTTGTCGGAGAAGTCTAATGCTGATCACATGGGCTTTAGCAATGTCGTGTTGAAAAAACAGTGTAGAGAATGGAGAAAATTCTGTTCATCTGCTGAAGGACAACTTGGGGAGTATTTTTTTTTAATCTTTCTGAGGACAAACACATGTATGTATATTGATTTTTCTTAACCTTTTGTTTCGTCGGTAGCTGGTTGAAGCAGCTTTTGTACTCTGAAACAAGCAACCTGGCATTTAGCAAACGCTATTTTTTTTGAGAGATCTTGTCAGATTGTTAATTGGTGAATGTGTCTGCCTTTTATTTATTGTTAGGTGTTTTTTCTTTCCAATTAAAGATTGCTTTTTTTTTTTTTTAAAACTGGCCTTTAATAGCTGCTTTAATTGGGAGAAAACAAACTTTAGCAGTGACTCCCTAAGACCTCATGGAAATCTTTGTGCTCAGCTTTCATACAGGCAAACACGTGCGACAGATGTCAAGGAGAACTAAAAGTGAGGCAAGTATAGTGCATTTCCTACTTTCATGTCTGCAGAAATTGAAATCACAGGCAAAAAAAACCCCTTGAACATATTTGATTTTTCACAAGTGGAATTCTTTTTCTTCTTAATGCTTTTTGGCCGTTGCTTTCATTACGTTTAGAGTGAACTTTGTTAAATGAGTTTTTACTAATGACCTGGCATTTGGTCTTCTCTTGCTGTCTGAAGCAGTACAACTGATAACCCAGTTTGTGATGTAGAGTGAGAAAGACAGATGTATGGCTGTTGCCCTCGTTGTTACATTTGGGAAATAGCTGCTACAAGAAATAAAACCAAGTTACTATGATCTGTATATACTGTAATGGTCTCTTAAAACTGCTTTTATTGCTAATGTTTTCCGATGTTATAAAGGTAGCAGTTCTTCTACAAGACAAGTAGCTCAGAAATTCATTGAGAATAAATTGTGTATGTCAAGAGTATGGTTTTAAACAATGTATTTTCCTGAAATTATCTTAGAATCACAGAACAGTTCGAGTTGGAAGGGACCTTAAAGATCTAGTTCC
>NW_009746741.1:0-1823 GCF_000703405.1 Apaloderma vittatum | reverse complement strand
CAAACAAACATCCCCAACCAAACACTCGTTTTCCTGATAAGATACCATATTAATCTGATCCTTTTCTTTCTAGCTCTCCTCTCCATGTCAAACTCCTACTACAGGTGTTGCACAGAAAATCTGACAGGGCCATAGTTTTAATTAATCCTCATGTAGCTACTTACACACTAAATACAGTGAGGCTCAGTTTTCAGTAAATGCAGGATAATTCCAAAACAGGCTCCAGTATAGTCCAGATTTTCAACCCATCCACCATACAGGTGGTTTTAAATCAAATTAATATACTTCTAATACATGTGTTTCTGTGGCTGTCACCTGCATCTAGCAAGAAAAGCTCCATGGACCTTTAGTTAACTGCATCAGTAGCTTGCAGTATTTTCAATGGTTCATAGGAAAGAAAAAGCCACAACAAAAATATATAAAAAGAAACCCACAACCCTCCTCTGGCAACGTGAAATCAAATTAGATCCCACTGTATTTCAGAAAAAAACACTCTGAAGCCCAAAAGTTTGGTCAACAAACATTAGGCCCTTACATCAAGTGTAGCTTATAAATGATCAAGTTCTAACAATCCCCACCCCACTCCAGAGGGTAGATAAAATCTATTGCTTCTTAATTGGCAAAATGTTTAACCAGTCTGAGTAATCACTTTAACAGAATTTAACTCCCTGATTCCATGTGTTTAATCATTAACACTTTCAGTCCGCAGAAAGTATAAGGCAGTTAGCCTTAAAAAAACTTTGCAGCCGCTTTCCTTTGATGTGGAAATACATAGATTAGCCACAAACAAACAGCAACGTTTACACATGAAGTAAATTTTTAAGGTTTACTTTAATTATAACTAGGAAACTGGTGGTCTGAATGCTGATTCTTTATGATTTGAGAATCTAACTCAATCCAATTTTCTCAAAGTCTTTACAGTTTTACCCAACAACAACACATATCTGAAAAAATCACCTGGTGAAACATTTGAAGTCAAGTGTTGCATAGATCTCATTTTCTCAAGTAGCAGGGAGCAGTCTTTTATATTTCTTCAGATGACGACTACTAATTTTAGAAAACAAAACATTTTTTTTTAAAGATACATTTCTGACAATCACTTTGGAAAAACTAACATATATTGGCACATCTTCAAGTAAACATTCTTAAATAAGCACCAAAAGCAAAAGATAAGCTGGAGAACAGATGAATTTTACCATTAATCCTACCATGTTTAAGAAAACCAAGATTACTTCCATTTAATATACAATAAAAAGCAGTCAGGGATAGCAAGCAGTGCATCTTCCACTGACTTCTACTGGAGCCACTGGTTTCCAGCTCCTGAAAAATAATCAACCCTTGATTATGAGGAATGTCTCACAGTGATAAAGGATACATCATATCACATACTTCGAAAATAAACTAGCAAATACCACGTAATTTCCTTTTTCTGGTGATACTGTGAGTGAGATTTTCAAATACTGCTGGTAATGAGGTGTATAGCTAACATCAAGTTGCTTATGCTGGCACCTAGAAATACAGTTGGGAGGATGTTACCTTCTGAAATACAAGTCTAAGGAGACAACAGGGGAGCAGCCACCCTGCCTAACCACTCCTCAGCAGTGACATCTCAGCAGTCAGCTCTTTGATGGCTTAGAGAGTTTCTTTTACAGGTGCCATAACATGGGCACTCTTCACACATGGAACTGTATTAGAAGCCCAACAACTATCTTCATCACCAATCATAGATAACAATCCGAAATTCTGACTGTGAGATGGATGTGATGTTTTACACTCCCTGAAATACACTGTTCATCCACAAGAAGGGCCAGAAGGAGGATCTG
>NW_009746740.1:0-1829 GCF_000703405.1 Apaloderma vittatum | reverse complement strand
AAATCCGGCTGAGCCAACCCAATACACTTATAAAGTTAAAGAAGGATACAAGTTGTTTGGAAAAGGATTGGTTCTTCTTGCTTTCTAGATATCACTTCTGAGACTTAAATGCTCTGAAAGTTATAGGCTCTGGAATTCAAGTTCAGCAACACACAAATTAGAAATTGTAAGGATGGGTGAGTTAAACTGTCTACACAAAACTAACCACTATTGGCTTTCTCTTCCACCCCCCTTTTTTGTTTTGCTTGTTTTATTGTTTTGCTTGTTTTATTGTTTTGTTTGTTTTATTGTTCTTCAGAAGGAATTTTCTGCCTCTTATAGTCTGGAAGACAGCTAGAGCACTGCTCTCTCTGAAACAGGGATAGCCAGTTGGTTCTGCAGATTGCTGAAACAATATCTTGGACAGGTGAAAAGCACCTTGTATCTTACTCGGGTCTTCAGACAGTTCTGCCTTAACAAAGAACACGGGTTAATGTCAGTTACTATCCTTGTACTAGAAGGTATCTGCGAGAAGGAAAGCTAAGGATTTAGCTACTTCTCAGAAGTAGCACTACCCCTGGGGAGAAATAGTGGGAGAAGAGTTATGGACCTCATCTCACTGATGTACAAGCAGGAGCTGAATATGGTGAGTACAAGTAAAATCTCTTCAGCACCAGCTCTTGTAATTTTGTTCATCTGGTTCCTTATTTATCCTGCAATTCTTATTATTAATCCCTGTATTACTGGGTTTAACTAAAAAGCATCTGGTAGGGTATTAAATACTTCAGTGAAGTCCAGAGAGAAGACACCCGCTCTAAGCTCTCTGCATAGAAAACCAATTATCTATAAAATTTACGCATTCAGGCTGGCACAATGGATTTTTGGCAACTAGCACCTTTTCAATTTCCTTCCATATCTTCAAGTATTCATCCTTCAAAATAAATATGTTCTCATAACATGTAACTGCCTAAGTAAAGTTTAGCCCCAGGTAGAATTTTATCTTGAAAGCCATACACAGAAATATAAATCTCAGGCTGTTTTTATTGAAGTTTTGTATATTGTGCAATGTGAGTTTATTTTGTGCTCCTCACATTCATACCTAGTCAAATACGTATCCTGGATGAGCAGAATCTGGTTCTTACTTGTCTCTCTTTTGTTCCTTCAGCTCCATATCTAAGACTATCTTAATGCTTTCCTACTTAAAAGAGGAGCGGCAGAAAAAATAAATAAATCAGCTTTCCGAATCCAATCTGACACTATAGTGTTTTGCAGCAGTTTTGTAATTATTTGACTACTGTCACTACCATTTAATGCATAAATTAAAAGTTGTATGGAGTTTGGGGATACAATATTGTGCATCTCATGACGACGTTAATCAGATATCTTGCTAAGATGCCTTGAAGAAGCTTCGGTGTTCTTCGCAGAAGTCTGTGTATCATGGAGCAGCAGTTGGTTACAGGCTGTAGAAAAGCACTGTCTGGTGAGCGGAACATGCCTTAATGCCCGGCAGAAATAATGTGATGTATCCATACTTTGTTGGAAAGAAAAAAAAATAAATAAAAGGGTAGTTGACACTTCATGCACGTGTAAAAATATTTTTCAGAGACAGCGTGCTTATTTGTATCTATTATTCTCCTCCAAAACATTACCTGACTATACACCCTTAGTGCGTATCTGCAAGCAGGGACCGCAGTATCTCCGCTGATCCCGTTTCTCTCGGCTGCCCAGGAGGAGGCTCCTGGAGAGCAGTGCTCACACATCCGTCTCCTGGCAGGCAGGAATTCCTTGCAACTCTCGGAGCCCCAGAGAGGTTTCCGACGGTGCCGAGCCCCTCTGTCCGGCGGCCCCTC
>NW_009746739.1:0-1824 GCF_000703405.1 Apaloderma vittatum | reverse complement strand
CATGAATAGGTAATTTTATCAACTCCCATGTGGTAGAGAGCACAGCAAAGTTCATCTTCCCATGTAAAGCTCAACACACAACCTCAGTGCTCAAAAAGAAGAATGAATTCAGAAGAGTCTGAGCTGTGCTGCTAGGAAATCTAGAGACTACCACGCTTGTGATAGTTGTTGAAGTTGATTTTGTGACCCTTGACTTTCAACCTGTTATCTGAAAGCTCCCTGATGTGAGAATCAAGATACTAGGGAAAAAAATAATCAAAACTTGACCTTCTTCTGCAAACTTCATTGAAGACAGTAGCAGATGGCATGAAGAGGTCTGGCCCATTTCATGTGAGACTGGAAAGATGTTACCTCTGGCTTAGAGTTGTCAGCATCAGGCAAGCTCAGCCACTGATGGCTTGAGCCCTGATCCCCAGTCGAGCCTAACACTTGTAAACCCCACTTTGCCAGCTGGGCTCATGGTAACCTCAGACATCAAGGCAGGCAGAGGAGCTCAGAAATCTGTTTAAATCATTCAATGAGTTTGAAACGCCCTTGAATAAAATAAAAAAAAATTTCCTTGCTATTACATTCAAACCATTGTTATAATGGCTCTTACATAGAATACAAGTTTCTTTACACTAACCTAGAATCTGTCCAACCAAAAGAATGCTGCTGCTTTTAATTTAAAGTGAATAATTCATGTTTTGCCTTAAGGAATTAAAAGAATATAGACCATTATCTGCTTTGATCTATGTAAGCAGTATACTTTTAAAGGGGATGTGCAGCAAAAAATAAAGGTAGGGAGTGTTTACTCCTCTAGTTCTACTTTTTCTTTTTTTTTTATGGCCATATTAAAGTGTCAACATTTTGGATATCAGTAAATCTAATTGTAGCGAATGCTACCTGGTAAGAAGGATTAGGTCAAACGTCTGATCCATATGAACTGCAACTGTTGCACGTTTTGTCACTCAGTACTGCGATACCAACTTACTGCATTCTGTTTTGATGCATCCAGACTTAAAAATATCCAAGAGATCCATCTTATAAAAAGCTGAGAAGGAGTACAGGAGTCATACAAGTATTACAATCTGGGCCCTGATTCTGCTTCCAAGATGTTGATGCTTGGGGTAGATGGAACCCAGCTATGTTTTTCTAGGTGTGTATGGCAACCTGCTGATTGCTGTCTCACCAGAATAAATTGTAAACCTTTCCAGCTGTTCTTAATCTGGACCCTTAACCTTTTTTAAAAAAACAACAGTGGGTTTCCATTCCTTACAGCCAAACTTTGCTAACAATATCTAGGTTGTTTTCATACGAAGCTTCAAACATAAAAGTGACTAATAAATCCATATTCCATAATAGTTAGCCTGGAAAACTATTATTTAAGAACATACTCAGTTTTTACGACCAATTTCTAGTAAAAATCTCAAACATGCTTCACTAATGCTGCCATTTCGGATTCTCAGATCCTGGATGATAGGCATGATATCCAGATAGATACACCAATAAATATGTAAAGGCTATAAATCCGTCTCAGAGTAGTGATTTGTGGATGTTTGAGGGGGGGAAAGAGGGCTGGGAAATTCTGTTTTCTAATCTGTTCGTTTCCTGACTCTTAATGTTCTGTAACTTCACAGCTGGTGACTGTATTTTTCTGTGGTTTGTATTATTATGTGCTAAACACATTACTCCGTGCCCTTCAGTGGGACCTGGGGTTTTAAGAAGGGCGGCCCTGATCGTGCCCGGGCTTTCAGTCTGCACCTGATTCCACTCGTGAAAAGAGCAATTTTCGGCAGCCTGGGGGCCTGGGCCGGAGTCAGCCCCCAGCAGGCTGCGGGATCC
>NW_009746738.1:0-1802 GCF_000703405.1 Apaloderma vittatum | reverse complement strand
CTGCCCGAGTCCCAGAAGTATCAGGGTAAAAAAAAACTGGGAGTACTCAGAGCCTTTATCTGGCTGGGTGGGCTCTGAAGCCATGACCACAGCACATAACAGCGTGCGCCACAGGGGCCGGTGCTGTCACAGCTCCCCCCGGGACACCCACGTCTGAAGAAAACAAACCGATTTAATTGCGCGGCAACCAAAATGCGCTGGGGCAACAACCCCTACAGCTCTTTGTTTTGCTTCCACTCGTCTCTCCTTTTTCTTTATTACTTGGAAAATCTTCATTACTGTGAATTACTTTCTCAGATGGATGTACCCCTAACAAGGTTTAGGCTTCATTCAAACCTTTCAGCCTGTTTGAGGCCTCCGTGGTGCAAAAAGCTAAGCACAGTCAGACCCGCAGCTCAGCAGTGGATAAAACAATTTGGACCATAAAGAGCTCGGTTTACTTGTTTTAAAGAAGCCTCTGTAGAGGCACAGGAGAAAAATCACTCTAAGGATCAAACTAAAGCATTTTTAGCAAAAACTACGCTGTAGCCTTTAGCCTCTCAAGCTACTACACCTATACAAATTAGCCATATGAATCAGTTATATCTCTATATACATATAGATAAATAAAATATAGCTATGATTACCTACATAAACCTCTATGTCAGTAGTAAAAAAACCACCTAGAGTCATCTGTGATGGTATCTTGTATTTAAATCTCGCTACTTCACTAAAAAAAAAAAAGGCCAGCAAGGATAAAATAGCATAACATTATACTTGTGCTATGCTATCAAACCTTAAAATGGGAAATCAGTCACTGTACCTTATTCATCTGGTCCACATCTGATTGTCGGTGCTTACTGGTTTGAGCATTCTCCACACAGGAGCTCACTTCAGCCTCTGGAGAAATGGAGTGAACAATTTTGCCCCAAATTAAAAAGGAAAAAACGCTAACAGACTTCCATGGCCATTTCCATTTTAAAAAACACACCAGAAAAAGCCACCTGAATGCTACCTTCTACTCCTCTTGCCTTGCTTTTGTTAATTAACCTAACCAGGGTGTCCAATGACACGACCACAAAAGACGAAAGTGAACAACTATACCAGAAACAAAACGCCTCTGGCGTTTCTTAGCTTGAAAGTTCTGCTAAATAGATAATCCATTATCTCTTACACCCAGAAAACCTCAGTCCCTTCCTTCCTTTCAGAAAATGTAGATAGTCTGACTGATTCAGATAAAGGATTATAAGCAATTATTTGAAAATTATTTTAATTCTTGCTCAGTCTCCTTATTTTTTGCATTAGCTTCCCACTTACATACTTTACATACATTACTAAACTACTTCAGAACACCTCACCTCACTGCCTGGTAGATTTAGCAACCAGGACCAAATCATGTTAAATGACTTCTGTTCCTCCAAACAGACCCAGAAGAGAAATGTCACTGTGTTCCTGTCACTACTTGCTGTAAAAAAATAATAAAAAAAAAACCTCTCAATTTTTCAAACAATAATAATTCAAAATAAATGCTATGTGTGGCAACACGCCAAAGAGCTTTATTTTTACAGACATAGGTATGCATGCAGACAGAAATACATGTGCCGTTAGATATCTATGTATCTGTGCACATCCAAACTGAAGCTATTAGTTGCGGTAAGCAGAGTGCTGCAGTTCATCTGTTCTGCCACTAGATGCAGCCAGATAACCTTGTAAAATTTAAAATTCTGACCCCAGGGTTATAGAAACCTTTTTTTGAATATCTATGACCGCAGCTTACAACAACATTAATAGCACTCAATCTTGAGTACTGAGGGGAAAAAAAA
>NW_009746737.1:0-1779 GCF_000703405.1 Apaloderma vittatum | reverse complement strand
GGCTCTGCTGCATACAAAGCAACTTTTCCACCAACTAAGTTGTTCTGGAACTGCAAAGTAGGAGAGAGAAAACTTGATTGCCACGTACTGCGATTAACAGTGGGACTAGATGCCTTCACAGATCCCTTCAAACTGAAATTATTCTACAATTCTTAAACAACTTCGCTTCCAATTTTAGTAAAGTACTCATATATAACGTGTGATCTAGGAATTAATTAGTATTTGGTTCATAAACAAAATCTTTAGTTTTCTGCAAACAGACAAGAGAATTTTATTGGTCTTTTTTAACTCCAAAATATAAATGTTTGGTTTCTTTTTTCATTGCTGCACTGTCTTCCCAAAATGGGAAGATACTCCTCAAGTTTTGAGGTGTTCCTATTCACCATATTTCTTTGAATTCTTTAACAAGAAAACAGATTTGCACCACCTGCTTTACCAGATAAGAACAGGAACACGGGTAGAGGCTGAAAAACAACAGAAGTAATTCTGGTTACATTGCAGAGCAAAAAATACTTTACCAGCCTAACTAGCTGTTACTAGTTAATTCACAATCGTATAATTGGTGTTAAGTGGTGGATTTACAACTGCAGAGACTAAGGGGCAAACCACACCTCACATGAGAAAGATAAAGCTGAGTCCTGACTTTCTCCCTATTTGTTCATCCAGTCCAAGCTCGTGCCTAGGTACGAGTGCGCAACTGAGAGTATCCCAGCAGTTTTTCACACCAAGGCTGCAATTTCACAATAATTTAGACCAATTTCAGTTACAGCTGCAGTAAATTATTGACTCCATAGCTGTGGCACAGGACGGCAATAAGAATTCACCCGTGTATCATTCAAAGCAAGATATCATGTGGATATCACATGGATGGAGAGATAATGACACCCCATCCTGTGAGCATGGGATTCAAAATACCTCTATTGTGTTTAAGAAAAAAATAAAATCTAACTAGATCAATGCATTCAACCCAGCTAGTCTGGAAAGAATTCTGATCTAAAGACGCATAGTTAAAACCCTTTGCATTCAGAAACAAACAAATTCTTTATATTTCACCAACGCTGTTAACAACGGTGGAAAGTATTATCTCTGCATAAAAAGAATATTCTGTCTCAGTAAATGAAAGGACATTGTGAACAGCTTGTTCCCTATCTGAAAGGTCATCTATTCATTCTGTTGCACATCTTTTGGATGATGCAAAGCAGCTATTAAACTCTGAAATTTTAAAAACATTTATTTGGAAACGGGTGATCTTGGAGTCAACAATCACATTTCAGTTCTTCACTAAAATACAGGATGGTGCAGTGATCCTCATGATGACAAAGAGATATTTACACCAGATTATTTCTCCAACTTTCTACTCTGTATATCTGAGTTTCAGCAATATATAGCGTTCAGAAAAGAAATTAAGTCCCAGCTGAAGCAAAACTGCAATGCTTATCAATGAACTTCTGCAATTGCTCAAAATAGTGTGACTTGATCATACTAACTGGTGTTAAAACATCAACTTAAGTTTATTTTTACTACCTGATAATCTGTTTGCTAGTTGTCTACCTTAAATTCGTCTAGAACCACAAGGTGCTGAGGTGCAAGAAGGGCTGTTTTCCATGATTTGAGCTTTGCTTTTTTGCAAAAACCATGCTACAGGTATTAGTACTGCAATTCGCTTGAAAAAAAAATTAGTGAAGATTAAAATTTTGTTTGTTCAGATAACCTACAACTTGTTTTAAGCCCTCTGCTCATCTCCCTCTCCGCATGCTCAACCATCCATCCATCCATCCA
>NW_009746736.1:0-1820 GCF_000703405.1 Apaloderma vittatum | reverse complement strand
ATCTGGTGAAGAGCAAACAACAAAATATAGAAGGCTTAAAACATATTCTATTAATACTCATTATTTTTCCAGTTGCACGGCAGAGATTAGAGAACCAGTGCCTCAGCCCATGTTAGCTATTTTGAACTAAGAATAGATCCTTACATTCCTGTAAAAATATGTGAACAGTTAAGCTTGCTTATTTTAAAAAAACAACTGTTCTAAATGTATTTTTTAATGGTCTTAAACCTCACACCCTCAGAACAATCATACTCTAAAGCAGCTCTTTTCCCACAGAGGAGTCCTACCTTAATTAGCAAAGTGCAAGCTCACTAGATGATATCATCTGGGTTTACTGGCTCTGCATCAGCGCTGTAATACTTGGCAGCAGAGCTGCTAATGCAGATGTGAAGAGACAGGCGGTAAAACCGAGAGCTCTGTGGGTGCGGTGACACGTGCAGGACTCTGTACGCGTGCACAGTCAGTCCCACAAAACTACAGAAATAATCAGAACCACAATTCTAAACGAGCACGCTCTTGCAGCCAAGGGGGTGTTGTGCTGTTACTGTGTGCCATGCCGGCAGAGCTTGGGTTAAGGATACCACCCTTTGGATTTTTTTTTTTTCTCCTAATCCCAGATGTCACCAGCAATGTACTCGGATCCAGCTCATTGCAACTGTCTCAGCAGAAGTACCTGCTTGTGCAAGAGTGCATTAACTCTCTGACACTACCTGTATGCAATAAAGAAAAGGCCTCTGGCATTTCAGGGTGCTTGAGAAAAGGAAGCTTTGACTAAGACATGCTAGATGGTGGAGACCTCCTAACCTAAAGCAGTAGGAAGTCAGAATAAAGACTGAAACATGCTTTGCCGTTGTTTTTCTTTCAGTTCTGAAAATTTTCACATAAATCCTACTTGGGAGAAAATATGTCTGCATAAATTGATCATAATGCCATGATCAACAGTAACTTGTAGTTCACAACAGTCAGCCTAGCTGGCTAGAAAATAAAGTATTCATTCATTTATTACCGCTATCTGGAAAGCTTTCTGGCAGGAACATGCGATCGGAACACAGTCAGGCACAAATGCGCTTCTCTCTCATGAAGACAACCTTTACCTTACACAAGGATATACAAGGTATACAGTTTCTGCATAGCTCACTAAAAAGCAGGATAAAACAGGCTAGACAACTTTACTGTTGCTTAAAAACAAACTAACCCTACACCTCTTCTGCCTGAATTGAGAAATCTCTTTTACAATACATCTCACTTTTCCTAAGAACGGTTCACGTTTAAGATTCCTATCTTAGTAATATTAACATTTTTGCATACCCAGAGCAAAGAAAGATAGGGCAGCAATGCTACAGCCGCATCCTCTGTGAAGAAGGGTGCCAGTACCACACTATTAGTCACCAGACTTTCTAAAGGCAAAAGTGCAGTTCCGTCTTGCACATCTCTGGATTCCCACTGAGCTCAGCAGAAATCCAGCTCATTGTCTAAGGCAAGATACATCAAAACAACCAGGCCTCAGCAATGGAAAATCTAGAATGCTGGCTAAAGATCTGATCCAGAATTCAAAGATCAACCTCTGATGTGGCTTTTCCTTCTGTGGACCTTGGATACGTATCTAAATGGATGAAAAGATTATTGGTTTGAAAATCATCCACTGAAAATACTCAAATCCCTGTAATAACTGCAGTGATACTTAGGGATTTGCTGAACCAAGCCATTAAACATTAGAGGCAATATGGAGGACAGTTCCCATAGCAAAATACGCAGGGAAATGCAAAGTTTAAATCACAGCTCAAGTGTACAAAAACCATCACTGGTCTAAGGCTTCATTT
>NW_009746735.1:0-1815 GCF_000703405.1 Apaloderma vittatum | reverse complement strand
TTTTTTTTTAAAGAAAATCTGACTTCACTTCTGTGTTAAACAATGATTATTCACAAACTGGAAAGGGTGAACAACCATGTTTGCAACAGAAGGTGAAACTTTTTAGATGGATGTAAACTGGTGGGAGAAGAAGGAAAGAAGGAACATGAAATGGAACAGCTGCAATACAATAGGATCTAGTGCTTTGTGCTTTACTGTTGATCAAAACAAAAGGAATAATCTGGAACCAAGAGTCAATGTTAATTTGCAGCAGACAATGTTATTAATATGGCTATACATGCTGCTGAACAGAAGCCATTCTTGATGACAAAATGCAGGTAAATCATAAATACAGCACTGTTTTGATTATGAATTGGATGCATTTTTATTTCATTTGTCTTTCCAGCCCATTGGTCTTAATTTTAATGGTGCTTCTCTGAAATCCTCTGTGGTAGTGTTTTGAAAGGTATGGTCCAAACTTTAGTTTTGGGTGACTGTAAAATCAAGTACATCCTTATTTATTAACAGAGGAAGGTCTCTCCAGCAAAGAGGAAACAAAAGCTAAACGACAAAGTCTTTACATAGATTTCTAGTAATAACAGAAGAGCTCCACTTAAAAGGAACTAGAAAAACAACTTGGAACCACTCCTTAGTCAACAGGCAAATTGCCTCGGAGCAAGAACTGATTCTTCACTGTGGCAGTTTCAGAGACATCCGGGAAGAAGAGAGAATATCATGCAATTTGCATTTGTGAGCCAACCTGCAAACATTTACAATATGGCCTAGGCAAAAAACACAGACAAGGTTTCTTACACCTTGCTATTTCTTTATGCAAACGTACAAGGAATGGGATGATCTGACCCTTCAAAAATTCTCTCAAGGAATACATGCTCCATTTTCACATGGGCAGCCCTGCAGCTTCCATACTGAGATGAGTTTTTTTGAAAACAAATGAAAAAATAAAAAGGGGGATAACTTGTCACTACAATGCCTAAGATAACTTGCTGCATTTGCACAATAAAGAGCAGCTGAGAACTGCTTCCCAAATAAATATTCAAAATGATTTAATTGACAAATACAGCCCTTAATGGAGGGAGAGAAGTGTCACTCCCTCTTTGAGGTGAAACCAATTAAGGTTTCTACTGTTACTATCTGAACAGAAAAAAAAGTCCAGCAACAAGAGTAAGTAGCAATTATAGGTATTTCATGACAAAGGGAATACTTGACAAAAAAGCAGAAATAGTTTAAAATTTTTATGAAAAAGTACTTCACCTTCCTTAACAGAGAGAGTTTGAATTATTACTGCAGCTTAGAGGTCTTTAGTGTAATTGTGCTTTTATAACTATGTTTTGTTTATAGAAGACAGCAGGAAGAAGAAGCAAATATGCATTTATGAACATCAGCAAAGGGAGGGTATGATAAGATCACACATGGTCACTGCAGACAAATTATATTGAAAACATTTTTTGCATCTTCTTTATCTTCTTGTCTCTCTAGCTAATGGATTAGATGAACCATTATCTGATTCTCTGTTCCTATACAGTTCCATTTGCTTTGAAGCATCCTAAATAGCATAGTAAAATAAAAATGACTTAGAGTGACTTATTTTATTTTGTTTGTTGGTTTAGTGTGTAACATTTCAATTTGAAGAAAAAAGTGTGGGGTTTTCCACCTTTACCTCCAGTCAACCTTGACTAGATACTTATTTGTAAAAGGAGTGTTCTCCAATTTCAGCAAGGTTCAGCCAGCTGTAGCAAAGTTCCACCTGGTGACACAGCTGTCAAGCCTACAGGTAGTACAGCTCATCAGGATGACAGGACAGAGGAACTGAAGAAT
>NW_009746734.1:0-1793 GCF_000703405.1 Apaloderma vittatum | reverse complement strand
CCTACACGTTCACCATATATATAAGGAAGTCTACTTTTAATCTGACAGTATAAACATGTATTGAATTTGGTTAACCCACCTATATTCAGGGTATCTCTATAAGTGAAATATAATTGCAAAATGATAATATGTCACACAGTTAAAATCTAAGCACTGGTCTCAAATTCAAAACAAAAAAGGCAAGGCAGACTAAAATGACAATACACAGATTATAAAGGTGTGGCTAATTTTGTTCATTTCAATACCTTATCCATAATTTATTCGGGTTTTCATGTCTGGAGAGAAAGAATTTCACTGTTTTTTAAATTTAGTCTTTTTCTAAAACCATGCAGCAAATAGTGCAGTCAAAACAAATGCAGTGAAAAAGAAGAGTGAAGAGAACAAGAATGAAGATTAAATTATCTTAAAATGTGTAGAGAGAGTTTTAGAGGAAGATTTCATTTCAGTTATAAACTTTTTCTTACATATTGTTCCATAAAAGTCATAAAAATGAATGATGTAATGGTTAAGAAATAAACAAATGAAAGGCAGCTATATTTACAGGTATGTATCTATTAAGAAGTGTTTTAATAATCAGGCAATATTTTATGACTACCAACTTGAAATCTATTCTAGACTTCTATTTAAAATGCATACTCCACAACCACCACATTAAAATCCTACATCTCACAAATCACAATGCAAACTAAAACCTCTTCTCTACTAAGGCAATTTATAAAACCTGCGACTCTATTCAGCGCTTACTACACTTCCTGTGTGAGAAAAAAAAAGAAGAAAATAAAATAAAAGATGTTGCGATCTTTTATGTGCTGTCATTCTAAACAGAAAAAAAACCCCACATGATTGCATGTTTGAAGTGGTAAAAGCAGAACCTAAATATTTCTGAATTTTTTTATGAGGCTGTTTGGAAGTGGCACAAATTTAGTCACTAGCTACAAAGCATGAAATCTCAGCAGAACACAGTGCCTTGTCCCCAACACGTAACAGCTTCTCTCTCTAAACGGTGTATTTGGCGAAATTACAGTCAAGCTTTGACAACAATCCGGTAAGTTTTCCCATTTAGCTTTTTCCTTGGGATGCATACAAGGTTCAAATGAGTAAGAGTTAAGGAGCAGGATGCTTGCTGGAGTTTGCACTGAGAACAAAGAATGCTGATGTCATTTTTTATATTTCCTTACCTTTCAGCTCAGGGTTTGATGGTTCTAGAAATGTATTTGTTACCTAGAAATTATGTTCATTGCTTGGTCATAGATTTTATTTTATGGGTGAATTTTGAAAAAAGTGTAAACAAAAAAGAACATATGAAAAAGCATAGTTCCCAAAAAGACAGAAGCTGTACTAAAAATTCTGAATTTATACTTCTAGAGAGAGAAGGTAGTTTGATTTTCAAAAGTTCTGAGTAACCAATTTTACATGTATACAAATAAAATTCTTACAGTACATGTATCCAGGTATTAACTAACTCAAAGATGGTTGGAGTGACATGACCAGTGCGTAACACTGTTTCGTTCTAACTAAGAATTAAGGTCTCACACACAACTTAAAATAAATTTCCAAGGTACCAGTATTTTGTTAAAAATTACTTTAGAGCTACCGACCCTTGAAATAAAGCAGTTTCCCGTAAGACTATATACCATACTTTCAAGCTACTTATACCTCACATCTCCATTTACTCTGCATCACTTCATCCAATCCTAGTTTTTACAAGAACATCCATACAGTTTGGTTGGTTTTTTTTTTAAAGAGAGTTTTGGCAACACTGTCATAGAATCATAGAAACATCAAGGCTGGAA
>NW_009746733.1:0-1789 GCF_000703405.1 Apaloderma vittatum | reverse complement strand
TTTAAAGGTCCCTTCCAACCCAACATATTCTTTGATAAGAGTCAAGGGGCTGGATTGTCACCACCTAGCCATGTCCCAAAGCATTGTGTATCTTCATCCAGACCTCTGAAGACTGCTGTAGTCCAAGCAAGTGCTGGAAGCCTTTGACACGATGATGCTCTGCAAAGCCCAGCTCTGATCCTTCTGCAAAATCAACTTCTGTGCATCATTCACAGATAAGAAGGGCAGAGATGAGGAAATTACGGGGGAAGGGGTCCCCAGTGGCTGAGTAAAGCCAGTATGACAGGCTGGGTCCCTCAGCACCTCCTTTTACAGAATGCATGATGGCAAGCAGAACGTCCTATCTCTGCAGAAGAACCAAAAGAAGCCACATGAAATCTGTTCCACTTCAACACTCATCCCCCAAAATACAACTGTCCAAGTGGTGTCCATGAATAGTGAGCAAGTGAGAGGGGAAAAGGGGACCTCTTAAGGCTCCTGTCCCTTAGATCCTCACTCGTACGCTAGTTATGACATCCCTTCTCCTTCAGCTTATGGAGTCTGTCACCTGCTTGCAGTTCAAGATGCTTTATAATTCCCTGCTTAGCACCTTCCTGAGTCGAGGACTGCACAAAACATGACAAGTGCAGTTTCCTTCTGGTGGCCAAGCTTCTCAAGTGTAGAATTAATTAATGTACGTGCCAGGCATGGCTCTCCTTCAAGTTCAATTCCTGCTTGTCAGCAGCCAGGCTGTGGCAGCGTTGTACCTTCCCACTTCCTCTGCTGCAAAATTGAGTTATTCTAGGCTCACTAATAGATACAGAGTCAAATTCCATCTGTTTCCACCAAGATAAAAATTCCTCTGAGGTTGCTCTAAGTACCTGCGACTTTGCTGCCTTGTCTCACAGCTCAGCTCTCCTAAACCAGGAGCAGAGTGATGTGTGATGCCAAAATTAGTGCCTGGATTTGCTCAGGGTTTATTCTGTGGTGGGTGCAAGGCAATATCTTTGCACTGTTTAGGTGCCCAGAGCAATGCAGCAAGTCCAACGCTATGCAGAGCATCAGTAAGCGCAAGTCTTGCAGTCTGGAGTAAAGAGGAAAATGCAATCGTGCCAGGAAAAACTCAGGAGACTGCTCTTCCCAAAGCGATTTTCTGCTACTTTGCAGCTTTCTAAGTCACAGCAGAGTCAGACGAGTAGCCAACCCACATGTAATTTGATTTGTTGATTGCTTTAATTTTAGCTACTATTAGAAAAAATTAAAACCTTTCCAGGAAAGCAAACGCTGTATTAGCATTGATCTTCTACACCCACCAGGAACTGGGATTAAAAAGACTCAAGCACTGTTTGTAGTCTTTAAAGCAGAGAGGCTGCCTGAAAGTTTTAGTGAGCTGGAGGAACGCAGCAAGGTAAACAGCAAGAAAATGAGTATGCAGGCAGGAAATAAGTGTCATGTTCTTTGATGGAAGAATTATCAGCAAGACCAGCACCTTCACCAGCATCTTGCTCAGCCCCACTCAGTGCATTTCCCAGAGGGGCAATACACACAGCAGGGCTGTCCCTCAACTGGTAAAGACGTGGCATAAAGCAGCATCACGTAACCACCGCGCATCCACGCACACACAGCCAGCAGCTTGCACGGGAAAGGCTTCTATGAGGAATGCAGCCCTTTCCTCAGCATCCATGGAAGAGTCAAGGGTGCAAAACTGCCGACAGCAAAGCCAGCACCAGGCTTGTGCTTTGAAATGCCTGAGCATTTTGCGAGAGAAATCTAAGCTCATCTTCACAGATCAGACCCTCCCTCCGGCAGA
>NW_009746732.1:0-1786 GCF_000703405.1 Apaloderma vittatum | reverse complement strand
CAGGGAGCCATATTCGTTAGTGCCTTGAAATTAGCAACGCTGCCTTGTTCAGGAAGGAGGGCAAGGGCAACTTTCTGTTAAAAATAAGTGCTCGCCAGCAGTGCTTTACACTGGTGAGCACTTGGGATACGTTTTGTAGTTTGGAGTTACTGTCCCTGGACACGCATTCTTGCTCTCTGACTTTCACAGGGTTTTGCAGCCGCTAAGTGATTTAAATTTGCTTTTTGATGTGACTGAAGGCAGCGTGTCTCGCACCCATACTTCCTGTGCCAGCATTTTGGGTCAATTAGCCAAATAATTTGACTTGCCATATCCGCTTGATCTGAAGCGGTAGAGCAGGCAGGAGAGTAAGATTATCCATTTCCCTAGCAGCATAGAGTTGAGGTTCAGTTTCACAATACACTTAATGCAAACTTATGCCTGCGCTACCATTCTCATACCAGCTTTTCCTGTCACACTTGCGTCTCTTGAGACTCCGTGATGGGTTACTTCAGTTTATCTTTGGGAGCTTAATTTTAAATTCAAGGTTTAGTGAAGTACAGGCAGTGTTCAGATGAAAGATGTTGATTGCATTGTTTACTGCAATTTTGTTTCCTACTGTAGCAATCACACACATGCAACTTTTCTTGGTCTTTGTAAAGAGATAAAAACACTTCACATAACTTGACTTCCAAGGCTTGAATTCAGAGGAGGAGTTCTAGTGACAGGAAAGTTTTTCCCTGGTCCAGATCACCCTATTGATATTGGGGAGCTGTTTACTCAGCTTTTACTTGTGTATTATTCCCCATCACCATGTATAATAAATGAGTCATCCTCAGTGATGAGAGTTGTTTTGGGTTTTGGTTTTTTTACATTAAATGGATGTTGCAGACTTGTTTATGACAGGTTTGCCCACAGACAAGTATTTTGCTAAACAAAAAGCAACTGTTTATGTATTTATATTTTTAAATCTGAAGAGCCTTTATCTTCTCACCTGAGTAATATGATGTCAAAAACCCTAGCTCAATGTGTGAAAAAACACTACATCTATCAGTAGTAGAATTAAAAAGGGACTGTTACAACTGCATAAGCTGATCTGTTTAATGTAAGCTACTGAATTTTGTCAGATGGTACCAAATCCAGTTCATATTGTCTTTTTGAATTTAAAACATGGCAATGCATGTAGCAGAGGCTAAAGACTTGCTATAAAAGATAGTGTGTACACCAAAAATATCTCTAGGGAATGCAAAGGGACTGTCTGGTTTCTGTTTGGGAGAGCAACTGTCACATCATTGATTAAGGCAAGAAATTGCTTTCAAGAAAAACCCCACAAACGATAAGAATTTATTATTTTTTACATATGTTTAGGCAGCGTGTCTTGACATAGCATGAACCCTATTCTGAGGGTTATTTTTCAAGCAGCAATTACCTGGCCAGGGGAGCAGACCTCCCCTTATTGCCTGATCTCATACTGTTGGACAACTGTTACGCAAAACGCATCCCGCCTCTGCTACCCAGATGAAAATAGTCTGGGCTGGAAGAGTCCTGGTGTATGGCCAAGCATCTGCTTCAGATGAAACAAGTTGGTGACATTTCAGGAGCTGTGAATGGAGAAGTAATATCGAGGAGGGACACTCAGGCAAGGACGTGTCTTTTTCTGCCCTTTTAGCTGACTTTCTCACTCCTCACTGAACAGAAGCTGTGACCTGTTTCAGAGGGACTTTCTGCATAGAAAGTTGATTTCTGGCTGCTGTGCCTGAGGCAGCTGTTATTTCTGGGTTTGTTTTGGTTTTGGTTTTTTTTTTTT
>NW_009746731.1:0-1803 GCF_000703405.1 Apaloderma vittatum | reverse complement strand
ATGTAGGTCCTATTCTGTTCCTCATCCCTTTGTTTCCATTCTGCTTTTGTGAAAATGTTGCTCTTACCCAAGTTGAAATTTTTGTTCTTGGTTTTACTGAATTGCATCTTGTGGCTTCAGACCGTTTCTTTAAATGAGCAGTATCTTCCTGTGTTTGCCCTGAAGTTTCAGCAGATGTCAAATCTCTTCATTCGGTATTGTTACCAAATTTAATACCAGTGTTCTTTAATGAATTATTTTCAATTCATGAATGAGAATATTGTGTGATAGGACCCAGAATGGTACCCAGAGGGAAGCTTGCCTGATTTGAAAATATAAAATAAATAGGGCTGGAATATGAGCCAGTTTATTTTGCCTGTTGGTTCTAAAGCAGATGCCTGCCTAATGTACTCTTGAAGATCTCCAGTGGTGGCCAGTCTGCATCCCCCTGCCTTACTACAACATTTTTCTGTTTCCAGTTTAGGAGTGTTGGGTTTAGGTAACTACTTTCAGAGTATTGTCTTTCAGCCAGATTTTCACTCATTCATTTTTTGTTAATTCTCAAAAATAGAGCTTAATGCAGCTTGCCACAGGCAGTTTCCAAAGTATGCTACCTGAATGTCATTAAGTCTAGCTCATTTCTGAATGTCAGATGTTTCTAACTACACTCTAACTTGCTCGTTTCTCTACTACAGCGATGCTTTTTGTATTCTGTACCTCTCTGCTGCATGTGCTGAAGCTGAGAGGACAGCAGTCAGCCTCTCACCAGGGCTGGCAGTGTGCTGCTGGCAGGTATAGAAAGGATTAATGAACCTGCAAAGATCTCAGAAAAGGGTGAGGATGATCTCTGAGGAGTAGAAAGGGACTCGGAACTAGCAGTGCAAAGGGTAGGACTACCCTTTGTAGTTAGTTTGGACTGGGGCAAGTTTACACTGGGCTGCGAGGACTTCCGGGTGCTAAAAGCCAGTACAAGAAAACAGTTGGTGTGAACTGGTCCTGGAACACTTCCAGAGTGAAGATTCTATGCAAGTGTCTAACAACGGAGGATTAGGAGAAGCATCCCAGCAAGAGTCTTGGAGCAAGATATTCATCTGCTTGATACATATGTAGGACAAGTCCACAGTGTCGGTGCTGGTAGGAGGAAGATTATGAGCTTTCTGATGTCAGACCACCTGGGTTTATCTGTGTGAGTTTTTAAGATGGAAGGATTTTTCTCCTCACTCAAGAGCAGTTTTAGCCAATATTATTGAATATTCAGATTCAGTTTCATCTAGCCAGCATTTAGAAATGTTCATTTAAGTGGGTCTTTCATCTTGTGGAATTACAGGCTGGAAAGTCTGTCATTAGAGGGTAGAAGCAAAACCATAAAGCACCACTGATAAATCCAATATCTGTGATATTGCCATTGTAGTGCTTGTTGTAGATCATGGAATTTGGATAGATAAGGTCATAACAGAACTTGGATTATTTTTTATTATTTCAACTAAACCAATGAAATTTTTGACTTTGCTATTTATGAAATATACATTTCAGTATGTTTGAATGTAACAGTTAATGCAGAATTTTTTCTTAAGAAATGGATCTACAAACAAGTTAACACTCATCTTGAGTGTGTTAAAAAACAAGCATATAAATATAAACACTAATAAATGTGGAGAAATTGATAAGTATAAATCAAGTTGGTATTCTTAAATATTTGTCTTCATAGTGATATTTCTATTCATTTAGAATCCTTCTCTGATGTACTTCGTATTCTATATTGATTCACAAGCTACCATTATCCAAACCTTTCACATCTGTATTCCAGAGGTACTTATATATATA
>NW_009746730.1:0-1789 GCF_000703405.1 Apaloderma vittatum | reverse complement strand
CCCCCCACTGCCACACAAACTGGTTAAGTAAAATTTTTCAAGAGAGATAAAAGTTCACTGGTTTTCTCTCTCTTCTAGCTCCTTCACTTCCATGGCAAACACTCAGGATCTTTGAGGCATCCTGCCTGGCTATTGCTACATCATTTTGTACTAGGAAACACCAAAAAAAAACCCAGAGAAAGAGGTATGTACAGCATCTCCTCTACACAAGGCAATGTGTTTGTTCACTTCAGAAAGTTTTGAAATGACTGTTCTAACTTTGGGTTACTATTCCTTACAAAATAAATACAAATATATCATCAAATTTGGGTGAACAGATGGAACCTCTACTGAGGAAAGAGACATACAAAAAAGTAAAAGCTGATTTTTAGAGCAAAAGGATTATTTACCAAAACAACTCACCACTTCATGAATGGATCGGTTGAAGCCATCGTCCTCTGTAAGGATCAGCAAAATGATAAGAGCCATGTAAACATGGTGTGAATTCCTTTCTTCGACGTGATACAGGATTTCAAGAATTGGCAGAACCTTTAGGGAAGGCAAAACCTGTCTGTTAGTTCAGTCTTCAAATTCCTCAGACAATAAACAGAGGAGACTAAACCTCCCATGTATCACCCTTAACAATACCAGAGCAATTCCACCCTCTTGAAATAACCACCCCTAAATAGTGACGTACAGTCTTCAAACACCTTCCATCTGTGTTATTCTGTCTCCACAAGAGAGTCTAAACAGATTCTTTCTTGTGGTCACACATGGTATTTCAATTCCTAATAAATGAGATTTCCAGCAATACCAGTTAGCATAGGCTCTGAAAGCTTGAGTTCCCCTCTAGAAGATGAGAAATTAAAACACTAAACAAGATTTTCAGACGTTCAAGTAAGAAAAGAGTTGTTTCTAACCATTTGTGCTAGCACAAGCCTGGTCTGAAAGGACTGTCCTCACCAAAGAAAAGCAGCCATATTGAAGCTGAGGTCCACAGAGGCATTGTCAGACCTGAAACTCAAATCTCATTTTGGTGCATAGAGATAATCTCAGAAAAGAACCAGTTTGGGTTGGATTAAGACTAGAAAAGGCCTGTTTTTCCAATTCTGGATAATAGGCAGCCAAAGCGAACTGACATTACGACAAGAGTTCAGCCCAAGGTCTTGCAACATTTCCACCAGGATGAACAGCTTAAGCCAAAGTCTTGCAATAATAATGAAAATGAGATTTCATTGCAACAGCAAGCATACCTGAATGCTAGTCTAAAGCTAATCCAGATGCAAACGTTGTCTCTCTACCAACTGAAAATTAGCTTTCCACTGGCTCAGTACCACGTGGCTTCCCCAGGATGCAGAAATAGGCCTAAATCAAAAAATACCCTGGAAAAAGAAACTGGAGAAAACTCTCTCCTCCAAGATAGCGGATCAGATGAGGAATTTGTTCCAAGAAGCTTCTAGACACCTAAAGGCTTGCTGTTTTTCAAAACAGGCAAAGTGCAGCAGGATGAATCATGTGAAACCCATTCTGGTGAGCGGCCAGGACATCAAGTGCTTCACAAGCCTCTGAAGTTAGCAGAATGTTCTCTTACCATCAACCAGTCCCAAAGCAGTTGGAACATATTAAAACACACAACAGTTTCTATTAAAACCAATGAGATTGATCTAAATGCTGCAGGCCACAAAACCTTTTCACAGATGCCTTAGCCAGGGTCAAGACAATACCACAACAAAAGCAGAGGGGAAAAGAACATTTCAGTTCAACAAGGGCAAGTGTGGAGTTTTGAACCTGGGAGAGAACAACCCCAAGT
>NW_009746729.1:0-1776 GCF_000703405.1 Apaloderma vittatum | reverse complement strand
GGGGGGGGGGAGAAAGTAAACCAACTAAATTTCACAATGACATTTTCATAATGAAAGAAGTTAAAGACCTCCTCAAACTCTATTGAAAAAGGATAGTCCAAGCTACATTGCCAAGTTAAATACAGGAAAACAATGGGAACAGTGCAAGAATCTATCTAGAGTAGGCTCTGAAAGCATAGGAGAGAATTTAAAATCTCAGAGCTGACCTATTTCCTTACTTGTTCTACTATGTTCTCTGTGGAGCATCTCTGCAAAGGCTGAGTTAAGCATTTGATTTGCCTGTGTGGGATTCATGGAATTTTGACAGCAAAATGACAGCAAGGAGAAAAAGAAATTTTATGAACTATGGGAATTTTTTTTAGTATTAAATTACAGGATAAGTAAGGAGGGATTTTAGAAATGGAGCCTTGAGTCATGAGAATATTAATGCACTAAAGAGTGGCCTTGTATGTCACTAGGCTCCCAATGAGTTCACCCACGTTGCAGCTCTCTGCAAGACACATTATTCTGCAGTAAGGATATCTGGCAGCAGCACACTTTGTCTCAGAGCTCAGTGATGTGCTGACATAGCAGTAATGTTGCAAGCCAGTAAAGCTCTGCACTGCTCCTCTTCCCTTGGATAGCCAGAGGCAGTTCCAGAGACAGTACCCATCAACAGATATTTCCGCTTTGTTCTGTGCTGACTGAGCCCTCTGTAGGTTCTGTTTCACTTTGCTGAAATAATGACACATAAGTTTATGCCATCTTAGAAATAACTCCTGTTGCTTCTAAGTTTTCCCGGTTTATATGTACTTTGCCAATCCAGTACAGAATGTCTTTACCTAATATCTATAGAAGTTCAGAACAACATGTATACATTCTTGAGAAATTATCTGATTAATTCACTAAATTCATTAAAATGAGACATTTTTAAAATCTATTTCACCAGAATAACTGTAGCACTCCTAATTACCTCTACTTGAATACTAGCATTTCCATCAGGTGTGACCAAAGGGATGCTGTATGCTTCACTTCATGTGAAATGCATAAAACCGTAGCCACACAAACCTTTGAGTTCAAAATACATGGCAGGTCTCTTTCCTATGTAAAGGAAGGTGATGGAGTAACTGATCTTGAAAATTGTTTCCAGGCACATGAAAGGCAAGGTCACCAAGAGTAGTCAGCATGGATTTACCAGCAGGGAGTCATGCTTTATCACCTTGATAACTTTCTATGACAAAATGGTTGGCTTGGCAGAAAAGCAGTGGATATTGTTGAGCTAGACAGCAGTAAGTCTTTCAGGGCTGTCTGCCGTAAGATCCTCATAAAAATAAATGTCAGTATGCATGGGCTGGATGAGTAGCCAGTGAGGTGGATGAAAGACTGGCTGCATTGCTTGTCCCAGAGGGTGAACAAAGTCCAGTTGGAGGCCAGTAACTAGTGACGTTACCCAGGGATTGACAGTGGGTACAATCCTGTTCAAGATCTTTATTAATGATACTGTTGATGGGGAAGAGGAAGCCCTCAGTAACTTTGCAGATAGCACAGCTTCACTACATTACATTAAAATTAAATAGCATGGATGGTGACAATTTCTACTGATTCAAACACTGCCTTGAGTATTGTGTGCATTACCAGATTATTTCATTTCCTTAAAATGATAATTAGTATAGGTATGAGACAAACTTCATTTTATGTTGAGTAAACAATTCTTGTAGTAAACATGTCTTCGATCATAAGTATATGCCATAGATATTTGATACCAAGCTTTTTTTTCTTCCTTCCTCTCTTTCTTTC
>NW_009746728.1:0-1814 GCF_000703405.1 Apaloderma vittatum | reverse complement strand
CTCCGATCCTGCCACAACGCCGCAGCCCCAGGACCGCGCCAAGCCTCCTCCTCCTGCCTACCTGCGCTGAGAAACCTTCTTTCTGGTTAAGAAAAATAAAAGTCCCATTTAAACTTTATTGAATTAAAGCAAAAAAATTAATTTTCGATATTCACACATATATTACAGAGTAATAGTAAAAGTTCAATATACGTCCTGGCATTTAGTTGGGCCACATTGTACAAGAGCAAAACAAGCATCAAAACATTTAGCAGCCTTAAATTTCACAATCACTCAGAATTACATAGAAATACCGAAATACTTGAGTCAGCCTTGGCTGTGAATAGTTCTTCGTGTAGAAATTTTTCCTTTTGCCAGCAAGTACACAGCAAGAATTGCATTTTCCCTTCCAACATGGCATCCACGTAGTCAAAAATACTTTGCTTTTGTTTTATCTTTTTTTTTTTTTAAAAGTTAAACTCAGAGAAAGAGTCAAGATTAACATGTTTTAAAAACAAAACTACAAAATATGCTGTAAAGGACAATGAAAATATCTAAAGTCTACTTGTGTGAGGCAGAAACCATGGGGGAACGATGGCAGATTACACCAGTGACACAGAGTTGGGAACTAATTTTGTGGGAGGAGAGAGAAGAATATAAATGGGGGTTTGATCAATTATAGTCTCCCGCCTGTTGGCTGCAACACAACAAAAATAAGTAGTAATTCTTCAAAGCAGATGTACATAAATCTAAGCAGGATTTAGCTTCTTTAATATTTGAATGTAAAAAGTCTCTGCTGTCCATGACTCTTTAAACTCAGCTACAACTTGGGAATTCGTAAGAGAACTCTCTCTTTTCTTGGATGAGTAGTGACTTAAAGCGGGAACACTAGAAATCCAGAGAATGTCGAATACTTCCAGCCTCCCATCAAGTTTCCTCTCTCCAGTTTTAGATAAGCTCTGTCTCCTTTCTCCATCTGAATCAGGACTCCATTGCTAGCAGCTTCTCGGGTCACATCTTGGTCCCCTGCAAAGGCAGAAATCACTGGCCACCCATTTAGCATCAAACTCACCTAAAGAGCAAGATAAAACAAAGCCCTGCGTCAATTAAAGTCAGACAAGGACACCGCCGGAGCTCGCCCAGCAGGCGAAATGCTTAGTTAAGAAAGGGCCTCTTTTAACAGCTAAAACTCCAACCCTATAAAAATGAAATATCAAACTGAACCCAGCTAAGGTGCGTACTCCAAAGGAAGAAGTCTTTCACTGCTGTTTTAGACAGACAACCACATCAAAACACACGGTGCATATAAAACAGGACATTGATCCTATTTTGAAGAATTTCAATAGGGCGCCTGTGTTTTCAGGCTATGAAAAGAGGTCTGCTCATACTTATTGAAAGATGGCTTTATGCGAAACCTCAGAGACAGCGAGAAGCAGAGCCACAGCCGCTGGAGTCGGCGCGTTTGAAGTGTATTCAAGAGGTAGTTTTCCTTTGTTAGGCAGCAAAGACAATATGCCACAAGACAGTCAATAAGCTCTGCTCAGCTCACATTAATGATCCCAGGACTGCACACCCCACATTTATAACACATCACCTGCCCAATCTAGATGTGTGAAGCCGCTTACACCAGAATGGTGCTATACAGCTGTACGTTCACCTTTGCAATGTGCACTGCTACACAGATTTTCTGTCTAGGTTATGCTACCTGGCTTCAGGCCGGTAATTTATTAGCCCTATCTGGAGGTGCATAGGCACCGAACCACATGCAAAAAGCCTGTGTAGGGGAGATGCACACGCACACACACCCCCCTAGAGCTATATTCGTTATCGCATCC
>NW_009746727.1:0-1772 GCF_000703405.1 Apaloderma vittatum | reverse complement strand
GGGACTGGGCGCCCTCCCCGGCTCCCGGAGGCTCCGGGCTGAGGAGCAGCCCCGGGAGGTGCCTGGGAAGCCGAGCTGGCGGCGTTACGTGGTGCCACTTCAGGAGCGCGCTCAGGAAGCGAAAACTCATCTGAGCCGCCGCCTGCGGTGTGATTTGAAGAGTCAATATTTCATTTTAGGCACTATGCATCAGGCTTTTACTGGAAAGGAGGGTGTTGGTATGTTTTTGAGGCTCTTCCCCTTTAGCACGCTCACGGCGTGCTGATTCTTTAACTTGTCTTTCTTTCACTTCTCGCCCATCTTGCTAAACAGACTGCAGTGTAGGAACAGGTATTTATAATGCTCTCAAAGGACATGTTCATTTGAAATCCAGGTGCTTGGTTTTTGAAAGCGCATGCTTATCGTCCCTTCAAGAGAATGTTTGGTCTAGGACATTGATAAATTAGTCTTTAAGAAGATCAGGTGTATATATGTCTATAATCGCTGTGTGTTTACCAGTTGCATGAAGAAGTCATACTTGTAGTTAAAGCAAGAACTAAAGCCTGGAATTTTGTGAAATGAAGGAAGATGGGCACAGTGAGAACCAGAGTATGTAACTGAGTATAATGGAAGTATAGGCAAGTAATGCAAGTGATGTGTATATGCACTGTTTGTCTTTCAAAACAAAAGATGTACTATAATGTACTCTGCCAATGCCACTAGAGGCTTTTTCCCACCCCACGTGTTTGTGCATTGCAGGTAGTCCCATTAAAGTCAGTAATTATGTATTTATAGATTTGCAAAATATAGGTTGTGGCCACAGGAGTAGAGAGATACACTTAGAGCTTTCAGCGATGCCAAGCAGGAACAGCATGCTGCGTAAGAAATGACTTTGTCTTTTTAATGAGAGCTGTACTGAGGGACTTGAGTGTTAAAATAAATGTTCCTGGGGAAGATCTGTGTGAGTAAGTACTCCATTATTCAACTTAAGTGCACAGGGCATGCTCTTAATGTTCTTGAATATGGTGGAAACCAAGTCTTGCTCCTGTTTTATGTATTTATTTCCCCTAGTCTTGAAAGATCTCACTAAGATACTCTTTTATTGTGCACCTGTTGTGGTTTTTCTTTTCCTTTTTTTTAATGCAGCCCAACCTAGTCTGATCTCCAGGCTTTTCCTTTCTGTTGCACTTCATAGTCCAAGGTTCTTCCCTGAAGTTCTGCTTCAGGAACCTAGGGACTAAGGTGTTGAGCATTAGAAACGTTACAGAGCATTGGTGTTGTTGGAATTCATTGATTTCAGTAGAGTATAAAGTGGTGAATCTACAAAGCAAAATGCTAATATGTGAGATAAATAAGGAACAGGTAGGTAGTGGTGGAGTGGGATGTGATAGCATAATCATGCTCATAGCTTTTTTTTTAAAAAAAAAATTGGTGCAGCCCTCTCATTTTGTGTGTATAAGTGAGAACATGACACATTAATTATATCAGCCCTTGTGCTCTGTGCGTATCAGTCTCCTAGGGTACCTAGGGTACTGTCTTGTCTACCAAAATGAAAGCAAGCAGACAAATTAAAGATAAGCCCTGAAAACAGGAAAAGAAAGAGATTTCAAAAGCGCAACCAAAGTAGAAACGTTGAAAGGAACTGTGGGGTTTTTAAGTGGGGTTTTTTTTAGGCAGAGAGGATGATAATTAATTTACAGTCCAAGGAGAATTTACCTTAATCGGTAAAAAGGCAGACATAGGAGAGGCAGTAAGGGTGTTTTCCTGCATGTTTTGTGCCAGTAGCCACAGGT
>NW_009746726.1:0-1794 GCF_000703405.1 Apaloderma vittatum | reverse complement strand
TTTTTTATCAAAGAATTAACTTTAGGATAAACAGTGTTGTCAGCTTCTGCCTCTTATGACAGTTTGAATTTGAGGTGCCCACTATGGAAGGTCTCTGGTGATGCTGCTTTCCTGCCCTACTACTCAGTCTGTGAGAAAATGCATCTTCCTGGTAGTGCCATATTAGAAAGGAGGGGTGAGTGTTTTCTGTCTAGTGGAGCTATCATCAAGTTTCAGTCCAAATAAAGCTGAAAGGGTCTGCAGATTGGGAGGCTTTTCTGGTGAGACTTGCTCTGTACATTTGTTTTTATAGTACTATAGTTGCCAATCAAAGAAGCAAGCAAGTCACTGCTTAATCCAATGCAGACTAAACAGCAAGGGGACTGGTTATGGGAATTTGCTTACAAAGAGATTTCCTGTTCTGTTTGGAGGTCAGTCCCGGTAAAAATAAGATAGCTGAGGGATTTACTTGGTGCCTCAACATATAAGCGTGGAAGTGATAATTCCAGTTTAGCATGTGAAGAATATGGGCATGAAACTACATAGTGCCCGTGGAGAGAGACTTCTTCTCTGTTACCTTGAGGTGGGTATCCTTTCAAACTGACAGACGCTCCACACCTCAGTCTTGTCTTGGTTGTCTCAGTTTTCAGACCATATCAGGGGTGTATATTCTTGAAAGACAAATCATCACAGGTTATTCTTGTGCAATTGTATTAGCAAGTTTCTCTCATAGCAATGAGTTTAACTGTTAGTGTGTTTTATAGTCTCATTTGCTTTTAGTTGTCCTGAATTTTCATGTAAATGAGGGAGTACTTACTGGAACGAAACTCTGATCTCTAGGCCTAATTTTAGAGATTAGCTAGGACATGTAATTGCGTCACCTGATACAATCACACTCTTCCAAATGAGTAGAATAGAGCAGGCTTGTCATTTGTGTTGCCCTGGGGGAACTCCAGATTGTTTTATGCAATCACACCACCGTATTATGGTAGATAGAGTGAAGATGAGGTCAAGAGTCACAAATGTAGGATGCTCCTGGGCAGCAGTGGTCAGCGTGGAAGAAGCGCAGCCTGCAGATGCTTTCCATGAGGCAGTGACAGTTTGCTCCTTCCATTATGCTGTGAGAAAGCAGAGCTAGAGCTGCTTTTTCAAAGGCGATTGTAAATGAACACCCTCTTTCTTCCCCCTTCATAAAAAGAGTCCTGCAAGAACAGCTGTCAAAGATCGTAAGATTGCATTAATCACTTTTCCTTGGAAATGTCCTCTCGTTAACTGGTGATGATTTGCATGTAAGGAAACTGGCTCACTGGGAGGGGCTATTGCTAACAAGCAATATGGTTAACGAGTGATAGAAGTTTTTCACCTGCTCTTTCACATGCTTTACCAGTCCCCTTGAGGAAGATGAACTTTCTTGCTGCTGGGTTTGAACCTGCCTGGCCCAGGTGGGAACAGCAAGGGCAGGAGCTGGAGATCCAGAGCTGCAGTTCTTGGTGAGTGGAGATGTTGGTACTCAGAGTTACTTGTGGTTATGAGTTAACACAGAGGAAGGAATTAGTAACACTAGTCAGCAAAGCCTAGCTCTATCATCTCCCTTTCACTTTTTCCTCCCATTTAGCAGCAGAGGAATAGAGAATTATTAGAGTTCAGTCCGCTCAGAGTTTTGCTCAGCCTCTGTTACAGGTGAATCATTCCTGTTAGATATGCCACAGGGATGAGCAAGAGCCCTGCTATTCCCTTCTCTTTCTGGCTGCTCTCTGCTCTGTTATGAAGCCCTATGCATTGTCATTGTGCTAAATGGTGGGGTTTGGCCCTGCT
>NW_009746725.1:0-1801 GCF_000703405.1 Apaloderma vittatum | reverse complement strand
TTTTTTTTTTTTTTTTTGCTCCCAAGGACAGATTATACATTTAAGGTTAGACTTAATTTAGAGGCCTTTTTTTTCGTCCTGGTGGAAATGGGGAAGTATGCCATTCTGCTGTTGTCTCTTTCACGTTTATTGGTGCTGGTCCTTGGAGACCTGAACACGAAGCCATGACAATCCATGCAACAAATCCGTCCTCGAAAAAATCAGCTCTGTTCCGCAATATCATCTAAGAAATAAAACTCTGAAAGGAAAGATAAGTGTTTCATGGTACAGGATAGCTGAACTCTGAAATGGCAACCAGGGTCACTGGGATAGTAGCAGTACTGGTAAGATGAGGATCATAATTAATTATTATTTTTATTGTACAGTACTCTCCAGTGCAGTAGTTAAAGAGTACATGAAGAAACCACAGCATGGGTGCTTCCTGCTGTGTGAAGAAATGCTAAAATCAGTTTAACAAGTGTAGTTGTAGTCCAGCACATTATGCTTTAGCACAGGCAATAAGTACAGTATGTCCTCATGTGTTCTAATGGTAATTACTTAAACACACAGAAGCAATGTTAATTAAACACACAATATCTCACACTCTAAAAACGATCAGGCTGTAATACATACGTACAACTGAAATTAAAATTTCTCTTTTTTACGCAATTTTCTGAAAGAAAGGAAAACATCTGACATATAGCACAGTGTACTTGGCACTGACATACTCTGGGCTCATGTCACCTTGTATCATAAGCTTAACACTATTTTGCTGATACTATAACATATATAAACCTATACATATCTGTAAGTGAATGCTATAAACCGCATATAATTTATCCAACAGACTGGAACAGTGTCTGTCGTATAAATATGCATTCTGAAGTATTTGATTTTCTTTAACAAAAAGTACCTGAGAGTGTATGTGTGAGATGGCTTTAGTTACCTAAAAGTCCAGAACAGCTTATAAACAGCTTCCTGAATTTCTCTCCAGAGAGAACCTTTATGGCTGATAGTACAAATCTGCATTCAGAGTTGCACCCACCCATGGTAGATACTGTAACAATGCTAACAGTGATTATGCATGCAGGATTTTAAAAATAGGATCTGTACAGAACACATCCATCGATGTCAGCGCGATCTACAGGGGAATATACAGAATATGGTTCATTATGAGTTCTCAGGAGCTGATTTTAAATGACTATCAACTCAGCCTTTCCCCTTTCTTTACAGTTATGTCAGAGGTGGCAATCTGAGGAACATCAGAATGAAACTCTGTAGCAATTAATTTTTGAGTTGTTGGTTTAGAGTTTTTTTTAATACTTTTTCTTTTAAAACATGTAATCTAATACCTTTTAAAAAGACCAAAATAAGCAAGGTCTGTTTGGCTTGATACTGTAGTAACTAAAGATGTCTTTTACACTGAAAAATAGTGCTCCTGGGCTGAATTTCCTGAGTCTAAACCTACCGTTGTGTTACAAACCTTTGAAACTGTGAGTTTAGAATGCTAATAATATGATAAAAGTCAATGCTCACTGTGTATGAAAGAAAGCACTCTACACTGTCAGGCTTAGAAGTATAAAAAGTAAGTCTGGATTGTCTTTGCAAAACAGATAACTCTGTTGGGAAAGCACTCGCCTTTCTGTGTCCATAAATATCTGCAGCAGATGCTACTCTAGATAAACCTCTTCTCTTTCCACTCCCAAAGCTGTTAACGCAGGATGAGATTCCTGGACATAAGGAATGCGTTGTCCATTTCAAAGGGTAGGAAGCTGCAAGCCAGTATACTTGCATGGAATTGTCATAAATTAATGTTAAAATA
>NW_009746724.1:0-1657 GCF_000703405.1 Apaloderma vittatum | reverse complement strand
GCTGAGCATTCCCTGCTCTGCCCGCACCCGCTGCCCAGCTCCCTGCTGCTCCAACCAACGGAGAGGGAACTCCACAGCGTGGAGGATGCCTCTCTGACAAAATTATTCCCATTTCTTTGTGGATCTATGAACTGAGGAAAAAATGCATGTCTGCCATGAAGAAGTGGAAGGCTTTAAGCTTTTCCATTTTAAAAAGTAGAAAGTTTTAAGAGTTTGGGTTTGCTGAAAGAGAACAGTAGTACAGCATTCAGGTTTAAAAACAACCCCAAAAGGGAAAAAGATTCCAAGTTATCTCAGCAGAAGCTGAGAAATTGAATAAGTTCCCATGTTATTTGGAAATAAGAGAAATGTTGATGGGCAGCAGCTATGAATGACAGCTGTCAGAGTAAAAAATTGTTTTCACAGTTCAAGACATTTTAGTGTACTTCTGCATTAACTTGTTTGTTCTGCAGAAGAAAATACCACTCCAGCAAAATCAACATGGTCAACTGGAAAAACGTTGATTTTGCTGATTAATATTCCATTTTCTATTATCAAAAAACACAATTAAATGCTCTGTCTGGGATCAGTTTAATCAAAACTAGAATACTCCACTCATTAATTAACCTGATACAACTCCATTTGAGGGAGCTCATTAACCTGTATTTTCCCTAATGTAGTCCTTTATTTCACTGAAGTCGTGTTGGAGTCCTCAGCCTTGTCTAGGCTGGGATCTCTTGAGGTTTATATCTTTTTTTAGACAAATACAATGATTTTACTCTCAGTAGATGATGTGGTATCTCATCAGAATTACATGACTCCCAATATAATTGGAGAGATAAAGATTTGTTAGGGCCTATTGGGAAAAAAGGGGACCTTGTCTTTTGTAGGCTTGGAGCCAGAATGTTACTAAAATGGAATGCTGTTTAAATGAAATTTAATCATTCAAATTTCCATCAGAACTGTACTTTTGAACTCATAAAATTTTATGCAGAGTAAGTGAATACAGACAGCGCTTTTTTTTCTTTTGTGAGATGAAAAGCAAAGTTTTAACACAGAACCTTCTTTCAGTCAGAACTGCTGGATTTCTTTTAAGTCAAATAATTTAACTAGAATATTTTGAAGCCACGTAGTTAGAAGACATACAAATTAGGATTTTGCAGAGCTGCTTTTATTTTGCTGACCTGGTTATTAATGAGGCATTTATCACTGGCTTAGAGGGGAAAGAACTCAGGAATGTAGGTCCAGTATGGATGATCCAGGACATAAAATTCTGGTCCTTGCTAATGCAACAGACACATTACAAACTTAGAACACTGTCTTAAAGCCTCTGCTTTTTTTGGTGTGATTTCTGCATTTGCCTTGATTTCTAGTCTAAACTACCAGTTGACTGAGGTACACTCTGGACAAATTCCACCCACTGTTGTGCCGTGTAAGGTCCTGACAACAGGACCAAGCAATGCACATGTTTTAGATGACTGGTGGAAGAAACCGTAGAAGACGTGGGTCTCAGAAAAGCTTCAAGTTAGAGTCATCCCAGTGTGCACATTGAGCCTGGAAGTACAGCTGTGTGCTATGGTTCAGTCCCGATCCACATGCACCTCAACTTGCCTTTGCAGCTGCCCTATGTAGCTCTCTAATTGCTTCCTGGTGTCTTTCACAGCCCCACAGAAGACTG
>NW_009746723.1:0-1760 GCF_000703405.1 Apaloderma vittatum | reverse complement strand
CTGGAGAAGATGAATTGGGTAGAGTCAGCCCCTCTCCTGGCACAAAGGAGTCAGAGCAAGAAGTAACTGCACTGAGAAAGGAAAAAGCAGAAATATGTTCAGTCACAGCAGACTATAAGCAACAGGAGCTCTCTGTGATGAGATGTGGGACAAAACATCTCTTGACCCATGCTTTTCAGTAGGAATCAAATAGTAAGAAATCCATCTGAAAACACACCAAATGAGACCATTTGCTTTCATGTTTCAGCTTTTGTCCTGACAGTAGGAAGCTGCTTTCTCTCTGAATGTTCTCTCATTGTGCATGACAGAGGGGTATGTCAGGCTGGGGTCGTGGGCAGGGTGCCGGGCTGGGTGGGACAGTCACCCAACGGAGGTTGGTGCTTGAGGGTATGACTCCAACACGGGTTGGCTCCCTGCACCAGCTTTGACTCAGGGTCATCTTGCTGGGGCAGCCATCACCAGTCAGACAGACTTCATGACAAGGTGGCTGCTCAGACAAGAACCCAGCATACCCAGCAAGCCCATATTCAGTCTATTTGTAGGTGTTACACGAGTCAGGCGAATGCCAGCTCTGATCCAGCAGGGCTGCTGCAGCCATGCTCGAATAAACCTGTCAAGGCTTCTTCCAAATTTTCTGAGGCTGGAGGTGAGTCCAGGCACCACCACATGTTTTGGTGCTCCTGAAGGCAGGAGCCAGAAGCAGTTGGGGTGGCAGGAAGGCTGCAGACACGTGGCTGTGCAGGACTGTCCCTGAGCACTGCCCTTTTGCACCCATGCTACAGGTGGCCAGGTCACCGATGGGCCTCTGCAGCAATGCCCATATGGTGGCTGGGAAGACGTTAGCTCTGAAACTGTGCCTCTTACCTGCACTGCAAAAACTTCCTGCCCTAACTGGGAGGGAGGGGAGCAGAAGACAAGTCCATGCAGGCCAGTCCTTCTCACGGGAACCACCATGTAGTGTTCCAGTGACAGCCAGAATTATGCTGTCAACTTGTCCCTTATTTTAAAGGCAGACCCCTGATGGTTTTGATTTGTTCCTTGAGGTGAATGTTTACTCCTTCTTACAAGAGATGACCCTGATTTCATTTGTTACAGGAGTTATAGGAAGGTCGTTATCAATCAGTCAAAGCAGCCTCACCATTGATTAAACCTTTCTCTTGGTGTGGAATTCAGCCTGCAGGAGCCTTGTCTTTTAACAGAAACTAATCATAAAGTTAGCAGGAAAAGGAGTTTCTCCTTCTGTGTTGCCAAAGTTGGTGTTCCTTATGCACTCCCTCTCAAAAAATCTTTGTATTCAACACTTTGTCCATCAGGCGTTACTATCCCCAGCCTCTGCTTCTGCACTTGTCAATCAAGGAAGGGAAACGTGTGCAAGAAAAATCTCCTGGACAGATCCATAGAGATAAAACAGCAAATGCTCAGCCTACCTGGACGTTCTGACATTTAACTGCAACGATTTAGCGAGTCCAATATGTAGGGCAGGGCTTTGAGTCATTGGACAAGGTCATTTATCTCTGACAGGACCTGATTATTAGAGGTTGGCGCTCTAAAAATCTCTGTCCGTGGCTGGCAGAAGGGCTTCAGAGATGGACTGCAGTTACCTTCCTTGAAAGCTACCTTGTTTCCCAAAATTTTGGGATCCACTTCAGTGTACTTCATCTCAGCTACTGACATTATTCCCATTATTCCCATTATTCTTATTTCCACTGAGATCTACGACCTGTTTGAAATGTTTAATTGGATAGCCTACAGCTGGGATA
>NW_009746722.1:0-1790 GCF_000703405.1 Apaloderma vittatum | reverse complement strand
GTATTGAATTCTAACATCCAATAAACTCAAGTAAAAACTCAGATTGCCTGCCTCCCAATATTAAATTGACTAACGATCACTACAGTGAGTAATGAAAATTGTTTTTAATTTTCTTCTATGAATACAATTAACAGAAAAAAATAAGGACAACACACAAACATTTGATGAGTACATCACAGAGCCTTCTTGATTTGAGGTAAGAACAGGCATTCGTCACTGGAAAGAACAATCAACTATAGACTGAAAAGAGACACCGAAAGTGTGTACTTTTGAATGGAGGCAAATAAAATATTGTTAGTAATTATTTGTATAAGAACAGTGACTCCTGCCAAGGTCATGGCCACAAGCATCTGTATTTTACAGAGAAAAACACCAATAGGTGCTTATACAGACCTATAATCACTTGCAAATGTATTCTAAGAAACATTCAAGGGCAAACTCAGAGCACTTGTGCCTAATAATGAAGAGATTATTTGAAAAAGATATTAAATGCTGGTGAAATCTACAAGAGAATTTCAGATTATTTTATATACCAGTGTTTTCTAGGGTTTTTTTTCCTGTCTACTATACTAGAACTGATTTTACTTGCTTTAGAAGTTATTCCAATACTACTGCTTGATGGAGGACTGGCAAGTGTATTGGCATTATTAGACTTCTTAGGTCTTAAATTAATGCTCACTTCCCAGAATAATAAACAAATAAAAAAAAAGAAGTAAAATTATTTTTTTGTAATAGTTTGACAGGATACAGCTGCTTTCATAATCCTTCCTACCCTCAATCAAAATTCAGGAGTTATTTGGTAAAGAGCTCTGTAGATGTATGCAATGGCCTATGGAGAATACAGAACCAGGGTCTTGCATAAACAACCACCACACATGGTAATTTCTCACAGCAAGGTCTCAAAATCTGGGTTTACCCAATTGCAAACGTAAAAGTAGGTAAGCAATTGTTTTGCTAATGACCACGGATAGCTATCAACATAACTAACAACAAGTTATATGGGCAGCTACTTGAAAGCCAGCGATTTTCAAGAAACAAGTGCTGGAGAAACAAATGCCCCAACCTGTTTCAGAGCTCAGTCATTGGGGCTGCAAAGCGACAAGGCAGCTTACAGAGGCCTTGACTCTGCAATGCAACAACTTCTTAAAAACGTAGTAAGAGATCAGTGCAACGTTAAAGCTCTTAAACCTATTCCCACACATCTTTTTCTGTGATTTTTCTAAAGCTTACTTCAATAAGGTGATAAAGGAAGAGACACTTTAAAGAAATTTGATGGATACATTAGGTTTCAAGTAACAACTGTTAAGCTTTCTTATATTAAACTGAAGACAGTTCTATCATTTCCTCCTCCTTACAATAAGCACCAGAACTTGACTTTAACAGAGTTTAATTATGTTATAACATACTACCAGTAAGCTATATCAAAATAAGGCTTTCAAGACCTACGCAATACCAACTTTATTTTTTAAGTGAGACTTTTTAGAAGCAATAAGATTTCTTGGCCTGACTGTATTTTTTAAAACATATTTAGAACTGTACATTGACTTATTTTCACATATGAATGTATAAAAAAAGGCATGTCTAAATTTATCTTTAAAGGACCATTTTAGACATGTATTGTAAAAACATAAAAGATTTCTAACTATCACAAAGTCTCATTACCAAATCTCAGAAAACCCAAGAAAATTTCTGCAAGCCACAAAGTAATCAGTATTATATATGTTAAGCATTCAATTTTTTGAAGACTACTAGCTTTTTCCATTAATTCTGTATTACCTCCTGATTTTTAT
>NW_009746721.1:0-1763 GCF_000703405.1 Apaloderma vittatum | reverse complement strand
TTTTTTTGCCATAAAAAAAGCTAGAATGTTCTGTTATTCATGTTGTGCCTCTATACTGTGTGTCAAGGATGCTATGATGATTGATGAAAACTGCTTTCTGGATGTTTTTTCCCTTTCTGTTTTTGTAACCAAAAATCTCAATCCTCTTCTAAGATCTAGTAAACAATGGGATCAATCACTGCATAGTTGGCGGAAAAGCAAGGACAGGGACTGAGCCAACACTGGACTGCACGTGAACAAACAAAGCAGAGATATTTCAGTTAGTTAAAGAAAAATCCTTGGTGTGCTTGGACAGATTGAAGGGCTGCACAAGGGGTGTTTACAAAGTCTAACGTAGGCTCAAGGGCCTGGTTGTCTGCACAACTCATGTTATCAGTAAAAAGGGAGAGACGCACATCCAAACAAAGCGGGTGAAGTAGGCTTTACTCTCATTTGCCTTACCTCTTTCTGGTCACCATGCGGGGAACCTTTCGGTAGCTCAACACAGTGACATGAACTGGATGCACGTTGCTGGATGCACCATCTGAAATGTGGTGAGCCATCTCCTAGAAGATGGGAAAAGATGGTGGTGGGGAATGCTTCCTCAAGAAAGGGTTGGATCTGGAGCCGCGGGTTTCACCTGTGCCACAGAGCAGATGCTGCTCCTTTCTTCCTGTGCTGCACCTTTCACACTCACAAGTTTATTGCGGTTTTAGAGCTGGAGAAAGGGTCAGTTTGTAACTGAGGCTTTAAACTCATTTTAGTTAAAACAATAAAAAAGTGACAAAGTCTATTGATCGTTGGGGGCTGGACCTAGTTCATTTTGTGGCTACTACCAGGAAACAGCGGTTTGGAAATTGTCATCACATCTTCCTGTGCCACAGTTTTTCCCTGTCAAGTGAAATAAGATAGGCAGTTCTGGTGTTCACATTTGAAGAAAGGCGTTGAAAAACTACAAAGGCTTCACAAACACGTTTCGAGAATCACTGAGAGTCCATAAAACAGCATTACAAGGAGAGACACCCATGAGAAGATTCAATACAAAGATTGAGAGACAGTTCTACTGTTCCTCGTGGTAGATGGCTTTTAGTCTATCAGTAAAAAGGTGCAATGAATCTTAGTGGTCAGAAGTTGGAGCTAGTTCCAAGCAAGAAACTGCCTATTTTTAACAGTGAAAGGAAGTGCTTTTAGCCAGATGAACTTGAGCTGAAGAGAAGTGGGAGTTTTAAGTCATGAATGCCCCCAGCTGCCTGCGACTGCTCTTACAAGAGCCTGCAGAGGGAAGTGAGGGACTATATCTTGGGCGCTCCAGAGTAAATATGGTATTTTCAGTCAACTGCATTTTCACTTATGACTGAAGCGTCTCTTCCAGGAAGGGGGAGTGGTATTGCGCTAAATTACTGTTTCAGTGTTTGACAGAACTGGTGGGTTGTGTCCTCACTACACAACTGGTAAGGCCTTGCTTGGCTGTGACTGGAGTACTTCTTAAAACCAGGATGCTTAAATTAGCTAACCTCGTGGTTTTAACTGAATCCTAGGTTGTTTCCAGTCTGGACCAGCCTCTGTGTGACAAGGAGAGCTGGGTACCTGTGCGGGGGAGATAAATACATACCGGTTGCTTGAACATAACGTATAACTAAGGGTGTGCTAGGATACACCATGTGTGATGTATGAGTATTAACATGAGCCAGCAATGTGCTCTTGCAGCAAAGGCAGTCAATGCAGGAGGCAGAGACCTGCTAGCAGGTGAAGAAGGTGACCCTTCCCCTCTGCTCAGCACTGGT
>NW_009746720.1:0-1715 GCF_000703405.1 Apaloderma vittatum | reverse complement strand
AGAACTCTTTGTCAAAATACAGAATCTTTGTAAACTGGGACATATTCTACTTATAAGGGCATACAATGTCCAGTGTGTTTAGCTAATGAGAATAAAAATGTAGAGGACGTAAGAAGAGCTGACCGTGTTTATTATTTAAGAGTTTTTATTAAAATAGTTCTTTCAAGTTTTCTACAGGTGAAATTGTTTGATGCGTTTAATTCCTAAGGTTCTGATTAAAGAAAAAAAGTGTTTATGCTGAGATTCACCCAGTTTATGACAGCAGTTCAATATATGTATTAGTTGCTTTCATTTCTGTTTAAGTATACGATTAAGTGCAATGCAGACTTAGCATACTTTTCTATATCAGAACCATTTTCATGTGTGAATAACTGCAAGATTCTTCCTTTTTAAGTTACTCTCCTCAAAGTATTTCTTCCCCTTTATAGTAATTTGTCTATTCTCTCTAGCAGACGTTTGTGTTTTTGTCCTGTTTTGAAATTGGTTACAGGTTCTGATTGAGAGTAACCAGATCAGGAAAGGAGGTCATGATTCATGTCCACTCACTGAACTAGAGCACTGGAAATGTATGTCTGCTAAATTTAATTTTATTATTGAGCAAATCAAAGGACCAAACTGCAAAGCTGTTATTAATGTTCTGAATATTGGACATTCTAAACTACTAAAGGTAATTATTCTTTTTTTTATGTAGTTTTTTTGCTACAGTAGCCAAAGCTTGCAGTGTTTGTTTCATTGCATCTAAGAGAGATTTCCTGAGGAGAATTAAAAGAGAAAAATTTAGATATGATGCCGGTGTGCTTTATATACTAAGAGAACAAGACATTTTTAGAGATGCTGACAAAAATTATCATAAATTAAAATAACTTTTATTGCCTTTGGCGATGACTTTTAAATGTTAATTTACCAAGGTTTACTTCTGACAAATAAGTGCAAGTTAAAGAAAAGATTTGGTATTTATGAAGTTTTTCACAGTAATATTTTCCCTCTAGAAGTGGCAAGAGTTAGATGCCAGAATCACAGATGCAGCGAATGAGTCAAAAGATAACGTGAAATACTTATGCACGCTAGAAAAAGTTTGTGAGCCATTTTACAAGTATGATGTTGTAAGTATGTCCTTCATCATTCTTTCAGCATAGTATAGGTATTTGCAGAGAATGCCCAGGGTAACAAAAATATGCTCTGTGTCTGTTAAAAGTGTTTTTTTCTAATTTACTTTTCTGTTCTTCTGTTTTGTTTCTTTTTTTTTCCCCTAAATGCTAAAGCATTTGTTCTGTATTACATAAAATATAATAATTTAAAATATTTTATTTAAAAGTGTAAATACATATGATTGCCTGGTAAGTCAGTCTTACTGCCAGTATTTTTAAAATGAGCTGGAAGAAGTACGTATTTCATAATACAAGGATCTCTAAATATGTCTTCTATTGAAAATTCCATATGTGCCAATGAGTAATCACACAGCTGTAACCAAAATACCACAAGTTCAGTTCTGTAAAGAATAATGAAACCTCATGAGATCTTAAATGTGCAAATTAACATTTTGATACTGAAAGCGGTATTCATTGCTTCTATTTGCAGCAATACCAGCTAGTGTGAATTTAAATAATTGGTTGCTTGTGTAGACTAGGTGGTCCTAGTTCAAGGTAACAGTTATTAGGTTTAGTCTTAACAATTATTATAATAATTATATGTTTCTAATGATTGTTGCAGAATAG
>NW_009746719.1:0-1735 GCF_000703405.1 Apaloderma vittatum | reverse complement strand
GCATCCTGCATTTTCCAAAAAGCCCTAATTACCTAAGTGGGGAAATGACAAGTTTCTGCTGCTCTCTTTACTCAGAAGTAATCTGTTGCCATTAAAAAACAATTTGCACAAAGTGTCTTCCTTTAATGATGAATAGCTGAAGTGAACAGGACCATTGATATGGAGAAAGACTAAAGAATAAGCAGTAGCAGGTGAACTTCTACCTCTTTTTGCAGCTGCACCTTCTCCTTCTCCAAAGTCAGGAATACCTTTTCCAGCATTCCTACCTTACTCTTAAAGCTTTCCATATCTTGTTTTAGTTCTTCGTCAAGCTTTCTTTTCAGCATGCCACAGGATGGCTGAGCATTTGCAAAAAGACTTTCCATTTCTGTTTCTCCCATTTTATTGCTGTCGATAAGGCAGTCCCTGGGAAAGCCATCATTAAATCCAGAGTCTTTTTCAAGTTTCCTTTCCGTTACAAAAAGTTCATTTTCATCACTTGTAGAAACAGGTCTTATTTTAGGAAGAGTATGAGAAAAATCATCCAAAAGACTTGTTTTTAAGGCATGTCTCAGGGAGCATTCAGGACCTCCCGCTATGTGTCTACTACTTCTATTTACATTGACTTCCATTTCCATAGTAGGCATTTTCCTTTCCTCGCCTTTTGTTAGAGGCACCTTTATATTATCTGTATTGTTTGTGTTCTCTTCTTCATCTGTACTCCAGGTACCTACCACGTTTTCATTCAAGTTATTTTGACCAGGAAGAACATCAAGACTCGGAATGACAATTTCCATTTGGGGTACTTTTCCACCTAGCATAAGTTTAGTATCTCCACTTTCACTTCTTAACTTATTACTTGATTCTGTCACACGAGATGAAACAACACAAGAATTCTCCAGTTCTTCACTAAAGCCATCTTTTGACATTTCTTCCTCAAGGGAAGTAGGTTTCCCAGTTTCCTTATTTGCACCAAACAGCTGCTTCAACTCCGCTGTAATGTTTTTAAAATTTGTTTTCAATTCCCTTTTCTCATTTTCAACCCACAATCTTTCATATCTTTCTTCCCAAGGTTTTGGACTGAACTGCTTGTCAGCACTGTTCAATTCCTCATTTTCTGCTAGGGCTTCGTGATGTGAAATTTCTGCTTTGTCAGTCTGATCTTCATGTGTTGCTTTTACTGTTAAGTTTGTAGTTTCTAAAATACATTTATCCTTAAGTAAACACGTATAGACAGAAAGATTACCAAGAAAAAGGAAGTTACAGTTAATCTAGGTATTTTTGTTGCAAGCTCATCCTATCATATAACAGAAATAATAGAAATAATACACTTTGAAAGTGATTTTTAGAATAAAATATCAAGGGATACTAAATTAAAAGTTCCACAAATCATCATTTCCTTAAAAATAGAAAGATTTGAGAGCCAATAGCTTTTCTTGGGTTAGATTTGTCTGGACATTAGGGTTGCTTTTACGATTTAGCCCGCCTGCTTTCTGTAACTGGTGGCATTTGTCACAAAGCAATTTACTTTTTCACATTTTATTGCTTTAATACCATTTTTCATTATAAATGCCAACATTTTCTCACCCTCTCTCCTCCATCATTCTCCTGGGCTGCCTGGCATTTTACAGTCCCCTGCCACCTAAGCTAATACAATGGGAATGAACACAAGCTTTTTACTGTTGACCACATAGAGAATTGGTTAAGCTCGGAATCGTAGAATGCGTTGGGTTGGAAGCGACCTTTAAAAGTCATC
>NW_009746718.1:0-1767 GCF_000703405.1 Apaloderma vittatum | reverse complement strand
TTTTTTTTGCCTTGCTTTTGACTTACACAGCCCTACAAAACAGTCCTAGAGGATCCTCCCAATGAAAGAATGTCATCACACCAACTTGCTGACTTCCCACTTCAAAAATGGCAAAAAATCTGAAACATACCTGTTTCTTGGTTATGCAAGTCAACTGGCATATCCGTACATTCGTACTTCCGCTTAGCACACACAAACTATACAGATTACTGGTCAAGTCATAAGGTAAGCACGCATGCATCTAAGTACAAAGATTGCAAATAGCAACAAGCTGCTGCAACAGCCCACCCTTCGCACCCCCCAACTATTACACTGACAGGCTATTGCCACCACAGGGTCAGTGCAAGGTAAAACGTTTGGACACAGAATCAGTTACAATAAACTAACAGTCAAAGCTGGGAGCAAAGAGTTTTACGAGATCCAGCAGCATATAAAGAATTTGGGGCCCTTCAAAAAACAAGTCACATGACAAAAGGCTTTTGGATATGGTGAAAAGTTCTGACTGTCCGTGTTGCAGTCTCAAGACCTGGAGACCATATTCAAGCTTCCTGTCATTTATGTGTTTGCTGCAGGCTATGTGATGTTCAGCTGCAGCCAACATCTGCCCAACAGCAAGATCATCGAAAAGCCACAAATGAATTTCATATTTAGACAAACATTGACAGTAACTGCCCCAGAACGGGGGGGATTTTGAGGTTGGCTGATGCATCTGAACATTCTGGTTGGCCCAATAGTTGAGTTCAATAAAACCTGAGGACTGTGGTCCAAATCTAGTATATGTACAGTGAAGATATATAACAAAATGTGCCTGCCCTCTCTTGTTTCCTCCACCCATCCCTGATTTTTCTTTCTCTGATCTCTAGTCGGGATGGAACTTTGTTTTTCTGAGTTTAGGTGGAGTCAAAAGACTTTTGGGGAGGGGAGGAGAGGATTCTTATAAAATCTGGTGGCTTAGACATCCTGAGTGAGACAGATTGTTTTCTTCAGATAGACTGTGCTTACACGGAACAATGAGTAAGATGACCTACTTGTCTGCAGCACAATTCAAGAACTTACATACAACTGGAAGGTGAATGAAGAGCTTCATATCCTATACAATCCCATCTTATGTGAATAAGGTAATTTCTTTGTGCTATACTTAATTTTTGTTACTTCAGACTAGCTGCTCAGAGCATGCAGTCCCTCTGTTCTATTTTTATATGCTTTGTTGGAAATTGTGTTATAGATCATGTTTCTGAAGTGATGTTAATAAAGTGGTGTTAATGAAGTTAGAATGGAGAATTTTATTATGAGATCCTCTTGAATTTCTTTCTGAAGAGCAGTAACTAGCATAGTTCCATTGTATTTGGAGCTGTGGTGGCCTGTAAGCATCAGCAGACTCAGTCAGAGTGTTAAGATGAGGGTATCTGACTGTGACAAACGTAGTAAGTACCTGTTCCCTGGCTGTGTACAAAGGAATATGTGTGAAGGAAGTTTTGTCATAAATTACAATTTACTTCTCTCTTTCTTTCCATCTTTCTTGTAATACAACCATTGAAATAACATCAGTTAAGCTGTTGTCAGTTTATCGAAGATCTAATTTGTGTTTAGTTTTGTGTAGTTGATTTTGCTGAATAGTTCCGAATTCAAGGTAGTCTAGGTGGTGGTCCTCTCCCAGTACCAGCCTTTGGAAAAAGTAGTTTTACCTTTGTGTACTTCAAGTGTGTTTTTCTTCTTTTTATTTTTTTTATTGCTAAGTCCAAATCCAAGGTAAAAGACAATGCTTGT
>NW_009746717.1:0-1766 GCF_000703405.1 Apaloderma vittatum | reverse complement strand
ATGTGTGTGTATATATATATACACACATACACTCAAAAAATAAAGTAAGGCAAACCTATGCAGGTCAGTTCATTGACAGATGTGAAGACAGTTTGCTTTATAAAACTACAATTTACTGTATGTTCAGGAAAAAGAGCTACATAGTAATAAGAATTGTTTATCTTACCAGAAGTACCAAGCCTCCACAAAACAGAAATCCTTATGAGTAGCCGCTGGATACTTCATCTCTATTTTAAAATAATTTGTTCTTCCCAAACAGATGTGCATTATCTGAGGTCAGGAATCAAGAGCATTTTTCACTTACTGACGTCCCTCTTCAGCGGAGCGGCTGATGGACCATACACCCTCCAGGGCTACACAGTGAGTGTGCTGCGGTCCCTCAGAAATCTAATTAGGGTTTGCACCTACCCATGTCAAAATAACCAACAGTAAAACACCTTCTCCCTGAAAACTGCAGCCGCAATGAGGTTAGTAGGACAGTGTGTGCAGTCATTGCATTTGAGAGCACAGGAACACCTCCCCGCAGAAGGTAGCCCTGAAGCAGAGACCAGGGCTGCTGAGTCCAAGCCATGCCTGCTTATACTTTGCCCAAAGCGTAAAACCAGACAATCCAGCCAGCCTCGCAGGCTGAACACCCACCTCAGTCATCCCTTCCCAGTGTCTACGTGCTGCTAACATGACATACCCACCTTGCCTTCTACAAGCTCACATACCTTGAACTTTTTAAAAAGCCAACATTTGCAGTCAACTCGGCCAAAATTCCCATCAGTACAGGACAGATTCACTGACGCATCTCTACATTTTTAACTAAGAGTCACCTGGATTTATTATTTACCATAATGAAAGACTGAATAGAAAAGGAAATGGAAGTGGTCTTATGTGCATTTTTAAACAGCTATCTGGCGTTATAGCAAAGTCCTATTACTAATGGTCAATGGGTCTATAAGGAATTTATGTAAAACAAACGTATTTCTGCCACAGGATCAGCTTACAGAGGAGTAACCAGTGAGCAGAAGGGGATAGATTAGTGGCTGAGCAGCAAAGAAAAAAAAAAATTTGTCTTACAGAAGACGGAACATGATTACAGAGTATTACTTTTATCTCTCTGTACCTAAGCATACTCAATACACATGGAAGGATACTAGTTATGAACTACTTACACTTTCAAATACCTGTAATACTCTGAGCCTTTCTGACACAAACGTCCTGTTTGGACATCACCATAGTCCTGTGCTGATTGTACCACAAGACCTTCAGTCAGTTTGCCAGTGCAGAAGACAGCCAGTGTTTTAAAATCACTAGTTGATAGAGTAACTCCTCTCCTGAAACCAAGAGGCTCAACAGACAATGCTCCAAGATCAAAGAGGGAAGTATTGCTGCTATTTACAATTATATTCTTCTGAAGCTATTCAAGATACTCAGCCAGTAAGTCAAGTAACACAAAACAAATCTAAAAACTAAGTTTGCTAGAAACAAGGACCAGGAAAAGCCTTGCAAAACTATGCCACCTGGCAAAGCTCCTCACACCATGCCTACCATTCCCCAGAGATGCAAGAACTTTACACAATCAAATTGATTGTATTAAAAATAATTCTAGAACATCAAACATGAAGGAAGAAAAAAAAACAACATGTGTTCCCTTTTTCTTCTCTTAAGCATCATAATATATGCGCGCTCGCTCTCTGTGTATGTATACACATATGCTATATAGAGTGTAGTGACAGAACAAGGAGTGATGGTTTCAAACTGAAAGAAGGTAGATTTAG
>NW_009746716.1:0-1770 GCF_000703405.1 Apaloderma vittatum | reverse complement strand
AAAAAAAAAAAGGCAGATATTGACTGCTAAGGGGAAATTTTAAGCCAGGAAATGCTGCTCTTTACACATTTGTGCATTTTGTCTGGAAAGACCTATTGAATTTTTCAGTTTTCAAGATAACACTGGTAGGGGTCAAGACTTCTTTTTTCTGCATATAGATAATTTATGTTTGCATAAAATGGACCTAGGATGTCACAGCTATGGGGCCTCAATTATGGCAGAGTAGGAAGACATCCCTCTAAACCATTTGATGGATGACACACACGCAAGACAGTTGACAGCTGGATAACAATCTTTCTTTTGTAGCATCATTGTATCATCACCAGCTGCTTTGTGAAGTAGCTCTTAGAGCTGGCTGTGCATTGCAAATGTTGTAACGCTTCTCAGGCTATTAACTCTCTCATTCACTCACCCATCTGAGCGCCATCAGTGAATGGCAGAACATATTGCTTTGAGAATTTAATAAGTTGATATATAATTATGAATAATTTCCCCATTGAATCCAGAAAGTTAGCAAAGAAGGAAAGCAAAATCCACCTTTTGTAACATTCATTTTACAGGAGACTTTTAACATGGGCAGATCTAGAAATGTTTTTCTATTTAAATTTTATCCGTATTTTTGCTCTCGCCAGTAGCTCTCGTACACTCCCTGCATCTGAGAGAAGCAACATGGGAACACAGGACTGAGTGGTGGCTCCTGGCCCCTGGAGCCTGGGTCTTGATAGGCACCTTGTGTTATTACTTGCATAAATTAAGCTTACATTAAAATTCCCATTGAGGAGCCTTATTTCAGAACCTCATTCCTGAAAAATCTATTTCTTCTTTCAGTTACCCAGATTTACATTTCATTTATCGACAAGAAGACACATAGTTGTAACAGTTTTGTGGACCCTCCTTTAGTCACTCAAGGGAGCTGGGCCTCCTCCTCCTTGTATTAGCCCCTGGCTTCAAGTCAAAGATAATTTTGCATTTGAGCCATCAAATCCTTGCTTTTTCAGCAGCAGCTTCGAACAGCTTAAGCTTGGAAGCAGCAGGTGTGCAGACGTCTTTGCTGCCATTTGCTCTTCTAACACAACTATTTGTTTCTTTAAAGTTACATTTTAAATAAAGACAACACCATAATAAGTTGAAATTAATTCAGCTTCCAATTTCTTCATTCAATCCCTTAAGAAACCCAATGATTCACACAGACCAAATCTAACAAGCCAGCACCCAATAAATATCCTTTCTTAATTTCTAATCAACATTCCTTGTTACTGTCAAACACATGATCCCACCTTGGAAATACACAAGAAATTGCTAGCAATTTTCAGTGATACTAGCATTTCCAAACACTAGGCAAAAGAATAAAGTGTTGACTGAGTAAAGCGTCTCTCTCTTCTCATGGAGAATAATTTTGTCCTCCTGCTGGCACTTGCAATAATTCAGCAACATTTAACGTCTACAACAGGCAATATGTGAATACTCATCTGAACCTGCAGAGCTAAGAACATTTTGCGTGCAGTTTGAAAGTTTGTCTAATTACACTATCACATTACTTATTGTTCCCACAACATTTTAAATCAAACCTCATAAAGCTTTTCCTTAAAAACAACACTCACTCAACCTTTGCTTCCTAACAGGAGAGGACCCCAGGCCAGTACTCTGGGAGTGGTACGTCTTCCTCTACAGCAAGCTCCCTGTAAAGACTGAAATTCTTTCAGACTAAACAGAAGCTTCATTAGAATCCAAATCAGCATAATTGACTTTTTAACCAGACAAAAAAAAAAA
>NW_009746715.1:0-1769 GCF_000703405.1 Apaloderma vittatum | reverse complement strand
AAAAAAAAAATCAATGGTAAGTCTAACAATCTCTCCTGAGCTCCTTTACAGGCATCTTCACGTGGATGGTATTGTCAAGGTCACTGCTAGCCCTGGCCCAATGCTTTCAAACATACTTTGCCTTTTTCTTTCTTCAGAGGGAGAAGTGACATGGGGCTTTTTTGCTGCTTTGATTGTCTCTTTTTGCTGGGAAAATTAAATTTCATGAAGTTCGTTCTTATAGATTGAACACTTTGTGCTAAACAAATGGTTATAGTCTTTCTGGTGCTTTCAATAAATTAGAACTAGATGTTCAAGCCAATATTGAACTGACACAAATTAGATTTACCAAGCAAAACTTTCCCAAAATATAATCTTATCGAACAAGTACTGTATTTTGCACCTGTCAGAAAATGCTTATTGCTTTATTTCATTAGCATGTCCTGTCAACCTTTAATTTTAAATTGCCTAGCAGAACAGAAAAGGCGTTTTGCTAAAAGAGAACTAACTTTCCATGACAAGAAACATCAGTTCACGTGGAATAAAACACTACTATGTCTGTAGAGTAAATTTTTTGTTAGCACTTCGACCACAGTTTTTTACAAATTATTTAAGTAGTTAAAACCTGAGACCAGACACCTTCTGTTTGTAACGGAACTTGTCAAGTCTGAATCATTTTCATTATAATAATAGTAATCTATTTTAAGATATGTGGATTTTTTTTTCCCAGTTTTGGCTCTGTTGCAAATACAAAATATCTTTGGTGAGAAGGTGCAGAATTTTCTCTCGTTCATTTAAAGGAAAGCTCAAAACAGATCCATGAAGATATACTTGTATATGCTGCTGTTATTGGAGATTTTTCATTTTAACAGCTGAAATAAAATCCCTTTTAAAGCAATCAGGAGCAGGGGTCTTTTCTCAGCACACGTGCACAACTCTCACTCTGTCTAAGGGCATTATGCAAGTGCTGAGGGAATACCTGCTCAGCGTTTTGTGGAGATGTTTTGGGGTAGCATGTTCAAATTTCAGGCAGCTGTTGTCTGAAATCTACTTATTTAATGGTTTTCAGCATCTCTTGCAAAGACTAGAAGAAAGAGACTATTTCTGGGGAATAGGTGAGAGGATCCCACTTAATCAGATGCTTCCCTGTGATCAGGAGCTTTCATGAGCTCCATCACACACAGTTGATTTACAACAGCAAGACTGGCACCCTCCTTCCAAACAGTTACCCAGTGTTCAACCAGAGCTGTCAGAAACTGAAAGTACCCTTCAAACACCCCAGAGGTCTGAAAATCTGAATTTGGGTTTAGGATTCTTGGTCAAGTTTCCAATGCTCACCCTCACCAGAAGGGAGATGCGTCTCTCCAGTGTGGTGTCATTGAGAGCAGTAGTTTATGCTGGCCAAAAAAAGCAGCTCTTCTCTGCTTAAGTGTGAAAAAGGAAATAATTGGTTTTCGCCATGTAAAAACGTCTTTTAGGTTGTGTATTGTAGGAAGCCAGTATCTCGCTTCTGTACACTGGTGATGGCCAATTGCTGAAAACCAAGTCTGTTCTCCATGAATTATACTGTTGATGAAAATACTATCAAAAACCATCGTTAAAATCAAAACCTGATGAGTTATTGACAGCACCACATCAAGCAAGTTCTACTTTTCACTGCTAATTTTAATTATCGTCTTTTGGCATTTCTTTAAAGCATAGACTGATCTGCCTCAGCCACAGCATTCTCCAGGCTGTCATTCCTTTGCTGACGCTAGAGTTAACTGACAGTTCTTACAGGAAAAAAAAAA
>NW_009746714.1:0-1774 GCF_000703405.1 Apaloderma vittatum | reverse complement strand
CTGATTAATGTTTGTCCTCTGGAAAAAAAAACGAAAAGAATTGCACTGCCTGCTGTTCTTTATTTCATTACCGCCCCTTCATAGCTCTCATGGCTCCGTGCTTCTGATGACTCCATTTTTCTTGGAAACGTAAACCAACATCCACAGCCCACAGTATGGGAACTGTTATTTAAAATAAATCAAACAGGAAGCAACATCTCTGCAAAGTCTAGAATCGAGGAAGAAGATATCTTGCCAAGGATAGCTAATACACAAAGTGCAACACTTGCCCTCCATCAAATATTTTAACTCTTCGTGGTTCAGTTTTGATAAAGGAATTTTCTTTATCGTGCTCAGTGCTTGATTCAGAGTTTTCCTTATTGCAGAATTCAGCTGCAGCCATTTTTTTCCTATTTAATGCCCGCTGAAAGAAAAGGAGATAGGCAGATTGTTAAAATTGGTGTCTTTCATAGGTCACCCAAACCTGTAAGTTACGACGAACAAAAGCATCACAAAACCTGCAACAACAGATTCGTAAAAAAAAATTAAGATACATGAAACACAAAAATATCTTTGGGTATACCTCCCTATTTGTGGACTGGTAAATCTATCTGGAGATTATGGCCCTGCGGGACATCAGGAATGCTTTGAATCTGCAGTGGGAGCTGCAGCGGGAAGGTGAAGGTGACGAGTTTTAGCTCATGGGTAACCTTCTGCAGAGACAAGACGCTACAGAGGAAACAGGTTTGAAAATATACACCTGTGTCAGCGCGGAAATCGATTGTTCCCAGTTTGGTGAGGTTATTTAAAAGGGGCTTCGCAACCAGCAGGAGCTAATTCCCACTGCCAGACCAAATTCCATGAAAAAGCATACCAGTTATCTAGCAGAACAAAAATACGCTTCTCCATTTCCCCTGATTATTAATTAAGGAACTGGTTATTTTATTTTATTTCTTTAAAGGAGGATCAGTTCCCCCAACATTTGCCAGTTAAAATCTACTCCTTCCAAGTCTAAGATATTTATAAAATGGGCAACAATGAAGAAATGATCCAATTAACCAGAAATTATTACCGCTGTATTTATAAACTCTTCTACCCACGTAGCTGGCACACTTAACCGCATTTGCTCATATTGGTAAGTGAATAAAATAACGAGAGAAAAGACAAAAAAAGTAACTCTGGCCTTATGTTTTCTACTCATTATAAAACTTAATGCTGCAAGCTTGCGACTTCTTGGCAATAGGAACGACTCCAGTGGCTGACTTGAACCGCCTGATGAATTACTCGTCGTTACAGATACCGAAGGGAGGCACCGTCTGGCACCAGGAGTCCTCAGAGCACGTCTCAGCCACCACCTTTACTTCCCACGCGACGAGGAACGTGGCTGATGAAGAATTAACGCAGATCAGAGGAAAAATATCTTCCTCCCCAACCAAAAGTCCCAGGAACCCACACGTACTCCGCGCAATCGCACGCCTTCCTGCAGCCCTCTCGTTGATTTAGGCTGGATTTTCAAACACCTGAGCAGTTCTACCAAAGCACGCGCCGGCCCTGACCGCGTGTTGGAAGGAAGAAACGTCGCCCTGCGTGTTTTTCACAGTGTTCCCACGAGGTGAAAGGAGATGCTCTGGATGAGAAATAGCAGAAGCGGCACCTACTCCAGTAATTGCACCTCACACGTGTTGTAGTTCCTACAAATGACCTGGCACACGATGGGCTTTTGTTGCCACCGTGAACAAAGAGCAGCAAGGGGACACTTGTAATTCAACATGAGGGTAGTGGGAAATGCAGAATA
>NW_009746713.1:0-1755 GCF_000703405.1 Apaloderma vittatum | reverse complement strand
AACAGCAGAATCTCCCAAATTCCTCAATACCACACTATAATCCAGACCTGTATGTAAAATAACTGACAAAAACTGAACCCCAACCATCAGGTGTTAGCAGAGGAAATTGTTATGGAAACAATTTCTATAACACCACTCTGCAGCAAGGAGACTTCTGTCCTCAGGTTTTTAACTTAGTTCAGGATCTTAGGGTCACTTCAGATGCCAAAATAACTCCAACAGATGGAAAAAAAATATTAAGATGCTATCTGAGCTTAACAAAAAAAGGTAAAGACTCCTCCACTGGCAGAAAAGCTGCAGTGGAAGCTCAGCAGTTCTCTTCCTATTTTGTCTTTCACCACCCCTTCGAGTATGCTCAGGCTGGTCAGGCCATAGACATACATATAGCTTGGAATCAGACACAGCATATATTGTCTCTTGTCCACTTGATTGACAAGGTCACAGAGGGAGCTGGGTTAACCACATACACACATCTGAGTGACAGAGGATACTGAGGGAGGGGAAAAAGGAGTAGGGGACAGAAGAAGGAAAGGACTAGAGCTGTGGTCAGGGGTGCTGAGAAAGGCGTGTCAAGTCTAACACAGAAAATTGTTTCATTGATCCCACTTATGAGAATACTTGGATTTAATGACAATGTTTTTCGTGCGCTATTTTTCATGCATATTTAAAGTGTGGCTACCTTAGTACCACAAGTCTACATACCAGGCCTGATGGAAGGAAAAATACATATTGACACATTAGAACCCTCTTAATATTATGCAGAATAGCTTTTCCAGATAGTAATTTGATGCACAGCAGTCCAATGGCAGTTCTAGGGTCTATTTCCATGTGATTGAGTATGTATAACAACTAATGCCTTAGAGATTCTCAGCTTATGCGTAGAATAAAATTCTACATTACCTGATAGGTTAAAATGGATACCAGAAATTTAACATAGATCCAGGCAGAGTAGTGTTTATCCTATCCATTAAATGACAGTATTTCATATTGCTGGGAAAAGAAAAATGTTTTATTGTGGGAAGAGTGTGTTGGCAGGGTGTATTTAGATGCTTGAGTTTGGTCCACTTTCAGTACAGAAGAGCCAAAAGAAAGCCACTCCAAAAAGAACCAGTAAAATATATGAAACATATACCATGTGTGTCCAATGTCTAAATCTATAAAGATAACTATCTCAATGAAAATTTGAATTCTGAAATCGAAACTCACTGTCTTTCTTGTTTGTCCCTAAAGTCAAATATTTAAACTTCTGTTAGTTTAGTAACTAGTGTTTTAAATACAAATATATGTTGCAGTTTCACATAGATTATTATAACAGGGTAGTTAGGTTAGGTGCTACATCTATACAACAACTGAAGTAGTAACTTTATTTTGTTTTCTGATAGTGTATAACATTTGCCCTGTAACATCAGTACAGATGCTTCTGTTGAGGCGAATAGGATTCTTGGAGTTAATGTTAAGTAAATCTAGATGTCAGACATTTGAACATTTATTTATTTCCAGTCTGCAGGTCCTTTAAACCAGAAAATCTTTATCTGTTATTTTTTTACTCTTTGACAAATTGAATGCTATCCTAAATGCATGAACTTTGTGTAAAGTAAAAAAAAATAAAATAGATGGAACACCCATACATTAATTAACCTAAGTAAATAATGGAATGATAGAGCTGCATGAAATATAATACTCCGCTATTCCCAAAAGTCTGTCCCACTCAAATCAAGACGGCCTATCATAGAATCATAGAATGGTCTAGGCTGA
>NW_009746712.1:0-1769 GCF_000703405.1 Apaloderma vittatum | reverse complement strand
CAGCTGGATTTTTCCCTGTGGCTAAGCTTTTGGGACCTGTAACAAGCACGCCAGTTATCTGTGATTGATCTGAGCAGTACAGAAAGAAAAGGCATGTAAAGCAGTCTGTTGCAGAGGAATTGTCCCTGTTGTCTGCATTCCCCAAAAAACTTCACGGGGTTTGTTCTGATCTTGAACACTGTGCTTGGAAATTAGCTCTAGGGAAGGGCTGTGACCAACAGTTTGAAATTCCTTTCCCCTTTGACACTGCTCATACTTCCATTGCAGAGCTTTACAGCAGGCTTTTCCTTCCTGTGAGGATTGCTCCTCCTGCCGGAATGGAGTCCCCTGTCCATAAGGCCCTACAAGCTGTAGTAGTCTGGGTCAGACTAACAGCACTGTGTCCCTTGTGGGACAGGAGAGGTAAGCCTGGAATGAAATGAGACCCACACGATGGCCAGTGAATTTTGTTCCTATCATCTCCTTTTTTAAAGAGACTGACACCGAGTTACCCTTGAGTAACTGCACAAGTTACCTGCTGTTGACTAAGCTGTCAGACTTCTGGAGTTGGGTTGTCCTCGCTAGGTGTAGGAGAATCCTATCCAGATGGAATGGGGGTAAAATGCATTTCTGACGCATTGTGAAAGCTGAAGTCCAATGGGCCTCTGCAATATTTTACCACAGGAGTCATTTCATCAGAAGGCTGTGGGGGGATATGGGGACCAGGCAGCAGTGCGTTATAGATGTCCTTTCCTTCTGCAGCTTTGGAGGAGTGAATGTTGAGATTTGTCAGCAGAAAGTCGATGAGTGGAAAAAATAATTACCAAATTTTCAATCAACCATATCACCTGCCATGCCAATTATTTTGGATGAGTAATAAATAATGACTGTGCAGTAGAAGAGCACTGAGCAAATGGTTTCAACCCATGTCTAGCAATGCTTTTGTATTTATGAATAGTACCTTATTTTCATGAATTCCTTTAGCATTACTAAGGTGATACTTATTTAAAGTAGTTCAATGAGCTTTACATGTTTTGTAAAGTAACAATGTGAAATTCTGAATGCTGATGTGAATTTCCTATTTTAATATTCTACAGGGATTTTTGTCTTAAATCATGGAATTATTATGCATCATGAAATCTTCTTATCCTCAGCCCGAGCTTTCAGCAATAAACTGATATTTGAAGGAAAGAAAAATCTATCCATTTCCCCCAGTCCAGCATCATCAAATCAATTAGCTGAAGAAAACGATGGAGTAAGGATCGAAAACACAGGGTCTTGCCCTGACAATTATGCGACCTCCAAGTGAGTTCGGACACAATCTCGTTTAGTTTCTTTTGCTGGAAGTTCTGCGGTTTGCATGGAAACAAAGAAGGGTTACTAGTTCAAAGAAGCAAGCAGGGCTTGCTAGCCTGATGCTTAGCACACAGTCATTGAGGAGATGGAGGCAATCTGAACTGCAGTCCTACTTCTATGGGTTTTGTGAGGAAAAAAAAAATCCAACAAACCTGTATATGCAATTAATAGCTGTGTTGCTGAGCCCCTCAACTCTTCCTTAATGGCCCTGGCCCAGCAGAATTCTAATTCCCGTGTAGAAACGGGCACACCTTCCCAGAGAGGGGTGGCGTGCCCCTCCACGCCTGTTTTCAGACCCACGTCCAGCTTTGGGGAGGGGGCGCAGGCGAAAGGGAGGCAGCCCACGGGCCACACTCGGAGGTTTTGTCTCTTAAAGCCAGCGGCCGCGGCGGGGGCCGGCCTGCTCGCCCCAGGGTGAGGGGCAGAGGCGATGG
>NW_009746711.1:0-1754 GCF_000703405.1 Apaloderma vittatum | reverse complement strand
AGGAATGTTTCAGAAAACTAGCTTGCTCATATCTTTTGAGCTTAGTTTGCTTTAACAAGCTTGCTTACTTTGATCAGACAAAAACATTTCCAGAATTTCCATAGATGCACGTGAAATAAGGAAATGTTTTTCTTTCATGCACTTAGGTCTACTAATGTTGAGAATAAAAACATAAACAAGTTTCTAAGTGAGATAAGTCCCATAGTTAGGTAATTTATTTATTTTTAAGTTTCTTTTTCTTTGTATGTGTTTGAGTAACAACTGCTTGGTTGTTTCACCCTTGAGATAACCCAATAACTGCACAAAAAAAAAGCCTCACACAGGGATTTCCCCGCCCCCAACTTCGAGAAAGCAAAAAAAAATTACCAGTGAATTTATGCTACATTCCTTCACCACTCGTCAACTCAATATTATGTGAAAAATTGAACAAAGCACAAGAAGTATAGGGCTATACTTGAATAAAATTCTCTGTGCATTTTTCTGTAGCTTCTTTTTTAAAGGAGTCAGAAGTTAGTGCATTTCATTTTTTCAAGTATTTTGAAAGTAGATACAGAAATGCTGCTCAGTTGGGTATATTTCTTAGTACGAGCCAAACATTTCCTAAGTATGCAAAAAAATTTCTTGAAATAAAATTTTAAAAAAAGCAAGCGGGCTAAGTTTTATTTGCAATGCTTCAATAAAGACAGACAATACCGAAGGAATTTAAAAAGACAAAATGTACGCAATAAACTAAATGCTTGCAGTTATGCCAGACAAATTCTTGAAGTTCTTATCTGGTCCTTTGTAAGCACAGTTACCATAAAAAGATACAGTCTTACCAAATCCATTCAATAATTTAGCAATAGGAAGTACTATATATTTGACTTATAACTGAAAATTTGTTTTGAAACTGGAGGGAGACCTGCAGGTATCTGAGGTGTGCACAGATATCCACCTATCCATTTCCAGTGCTTTATTGCATGCAAGTCACATAAGCTCCACATACACGCACAGTTATCCATTATATCCATTGTACTGCACAAGTAAGTATATTTTCACATACTTGGGGTCCTTTCCACACACAAATGTTCTCCTTCAAGTATTACCAACCTTTCTCAAGAATTAAAGCCGAAGCAAAGAATTTTAAGCAAAACTCTTAATGCAATTATTTAAAGAGAAAGTTCAGATAAGAAAGATGATAGATCATTTTTTCAACAGAAATAGCTCTTTTCTATAGAAAAAAAATACCTTAGATTTCTGAGGCACTAAAGCACTTTTCCATTAAGAACTCTTTCACAGCCGCTCATTTTTTTCAGGGGAACTTCTGAAATTTATTTTTCTTTTTAGAAAGTTTTCATGATGGCCATTTTAACGGTTGCATACTTTGGTCATCAGATCAATTTAGAGCTGTAATTTTACAAAACAGAAGCTCTCTATTATGTACACCACTCATTTTCCCACAATGATAACAATTACATTTATTTAAAAATTGGAAGCAACAATCAGCAGTTATTATAGTTCCATCTGACATTATTTTCCTTCAGAATCTAAGCAGGGGTAAGGTATTCTGTCAGAGTAGGAGACAAGACATGCCTTCAGTTAATATAACCACCGTATCCCAGACTGGTATTAATTTTTCCAGTTGGCACTCTACCCTCCATAACTAGTGCCACATCTATAGCGAATCATTCGCAACCATAGAAAAACTGCAAACCTTGAAAGTGACACTATAATTGCTTGATTTTTACTCTTTATTGGCCACAAGACTTTCAGCT
>NW_009746710.1:0-1776 GCF_000703405.1 Apaloderma vittatum | reverse complement strand
AGCTCAGGAACAAGGTAGGATGCTGCCATTAACCCAGTGGGATGAGTTGTTACCAGGGAGGAAGTAGGAACACCAACTGCTACCTCTGTAATTAGTGAGCGCTAACTATGTCGTAAAAAGTGTCTCAGATGCACATGCGGAGTGCCAGGCTGGAAATTCAGAGATGTCTCAATGTCAGCTTCTGATTTCATCCTTCTGGATGGAACAAATGGCAGCTTCTCTGGAAGAAGTGGGTGTAAAAGGATGTAATACAAAAATGAAGAATAAGAGCCAAGCCTGCACTGATAATGCGTATGTTTGGGAGTTCAAAATGAAGGTGCAGGGGAAGGCGTAGGTGTGTTGTACACTCTGAAACATTGAAGACGTATTTGTAAACATGCAGTCAAAGAATTTGTAAACTTGTTCCAGGTATTGATGCGATTTAGATGCTAAAGAGAAAAAGATGGAACTGACCAATAACAAGTTTTTCACCTCATTTTGGCAGCCCCTGCCCCAGGGCCAGGCAGTTCTGGGGGGATTCCTCCCGGATCTGATTTGATTCCCACCACCCCATTTGGCAGACAATACTCAAGAGCTGACTTTGTTCTTCTCTGTTACTTCCTACGTATGAATTTCTCCCAGCAGACACAAAGGAAGGCAGTGCAGAGACAGAGCTGCAGGAGGGCTGGAAATGATGCCGGGAACCCATTTTCCCTCCTTCTGCTTGGCCCCGTAACCGACGTCCTCCCCAGCTCTGACAGGAATCTGCTCCCAGTGTGGATTATTTGCTCCCGGTTTTGTAATGTAAAAAGCAGAAGCTGTAGGCACCTGCTCACTGCATTTTGCTCCATTTCTGCAGCCAAGAAATTAAATCCACCCCAGAACAAATGGGCACAAGGTTTGCCAAGCACAGACACTGCTGGTCCGTCTGTCCGGCCAGAAGAGCCACTCGGTGCTGTGCACGGGGAGCAGGAGTGACTCCCCGACCCCTGCACCTTCCATGCAGGTTCCTCTAAGGAAACCCCCAAGCTGCCCCAAAACTCTTCCTGTCCCAACGGTGTCTCTTGTGCTCCCACCCCTTGGTCAGGCAGGAGGAATTCTTGACACTCTGCTTCGTTATCCTCTACCCTCCAGGTCCTGGCGGCCACTGTGGACAACGCTAACCTCCTTCTGCAGATTGACAACGCCAGGCTGACAGCTGATGACTTCAGGACCAAGTAAGCCACATTTCCGGGAAAAGTGGAACAGAGTCTGCAGAGATGCTTGATGAAATGAGGAGAAAATACCATATAAACTCAGAAAAGGCAACAGGAAAACAAAGCCTTCAAAACGAAGGTGTAATTTCCAAAGCAGATGGTTATCTAAATCTTGTAGGTGGTTGAGGGATTGTTTTGCTTCCACCCAAAATGTCCCTATTTTATTCCATGCCTCACCCCTCTGTAGCATCACCTCCCCTGTGCAGAGAACTTGCACTGTGCCCCTGCTGTGCGTGCAGCCGTGCCTGTACAGCGCAACAGAGCCCAGCCCCGTAACAAGGCTCGGTGATACCAGGAGCGAGGTGATGCTGTGGTGTTATGGACTCAGACGGACACGGTGTCTCAGTCGTGCTCCTGCACTCTCCATCGGAAGGTTGTCCATGCCCTGTCGGGGTCACGCTGTGTTCAGATGACGCCAGCAGCAGGCACGGGGGAAGCGAGCATCAAACCGAGGGCTCTGTCCCCCCCCGGGCAGGACCTCCTGCAGCCTCCGTGACTGTTCTTGCCTTTCCAGGTTTGAGACGGAGCAGGCTCTGCGCCT
>NW_009746709.1:0-1761 GCF_000703405.1 Apaloderma vittatum | reverse complement strand
TTAATTGGGTCGTCATACTGCTGACCAACGTAGTGGTTCATTTGGTTTTTGTAGCCCATTTCCCATGGTCTTCAGAAAAAGGTCTTTAACTGTGGTGTTTCTTTACATTTTCTTTGAAATTCTAGTTGGATGACTTACCAGAGAATTCTCCAATCAATATAGTCCAAACTCCAATTCCCATTACAACCTCTGTACCAAAGCGTGCAAAAAGTCAGAAGAAGAAGGCCTTGGCAGCAGCACTTGCAACAGCTCAAGAGTATTCGGAGATAAGCATGGAACAGAAAAAACTTCAGGTATGTGGTTCCTGCCCCAGTAGTTGGTAAAGAGGAGTATTAGTTAGGTTTTGCGCCTCTTTATTCTATAATAAGAGTTTCTTTGTAAAGAATGTTCTGCAGGCACTGTTTCTTTGTAGTTATCTGCATGTGATGCTCATCTTACAGGAGGCTTTATCAAAAGCAGCTGGGAAGAAGAGCAAGACCCCTGTTCAGTTGGATTTGGGTGACATGTTAGCAGCTCTTGAAAAGCAGCAGCAAGCAATGAAAGCTCGTCAGATCACCAACACTAGGCCTCTCTCCTACACAGGTATTTCCAATCTGCTTGACTATTGCTAAATGGATTTTGTGATGATATGAATGTGATTGATCTGAGCATCTGAGCTTTTTTTTCCTGTCAAGTTCCAGTTTTTGGATACAAACTAATAAAAACCTGAGCAGGCTTTCCTAATGCATTTCTCAAAGTCCACCTGTGCTATCTTCCTCAGAGCTGCAGTATGCAATGGTGAAAGTCCCTCTAGAACTGAGGACAAACTCCTCTTGAAAGACCTACTATTCGAAACTCAAGGTTCATGTCTTGAGAGTCATTCGGTGCTGAAAGTAATACATGAAAAGAACTACATTTGGTCAAATCAAACACTTACTACAGATACCAGAGAATTCTCTTTGAAAGCAGCCTAGAGATATTTGTGACTGTAATACAGAGGGATACCTCTCCAGGATATTCTTCGCTGCTCTGCTGATTATAGCTCAGGGCCTCCCGACCTTGGTTTCTTAAACAAAATTTATTTTCTAATCTGTCCTTGCTTGTATTACATGCTTTTACTGTCCAGAAGGTCCAATGGCAGGGAATTCTGACCTTACTACATGCTGTGCAGAGAAGCTCTTCGACTGTGGTTTTTTTGGAGTGTTCCTCGCACCTAATTGTGTTAGCTTTCATAGTCGTGTTACAGAGACTTAGCAATCATTTCCTGCTCTTCTCTATCATTCTTAGAGGTCTGTTGTCTCTTTTCTAGTCTGAAGAGTGCTACTGTAGTTATTCCATTGTGGAAGCACGTCTTTTCTGATAATCTGTACTGCTTCCTCTGTACCTTCTTGTAGTTCTACTGTGTCTTTTTGAAAATCAGGAAGATCGGACATAAACAGAGTGTTGTTATACTTCCATCATGAATGTATACAATGGCTCAGTTTGCCTTTTTGTTCGCTCTCTTTGCCAACACCTAACATGAGGGAGTTTTTTAATGCTTACTGCTGAACACAGAGTTGACATTTTTGTAGTTCTCTGTTGGAACCCATGAATCGCATTCCTGAGCAGTCCTGTGTAGCCTAGAGTCCATTGTTACACACATAGTTACCATTTTCCTTCTTGTGTGTTGCTTCATTTACCTGCTTTGAGTTTCAGCCTTGTTCAAATATTAATTCAAGTTGGCAAGGTTATGTCAAACAAAACTCAGCAAAGAACAGTTGGCATTTCCATTGGAGACTGTTT
>NW_009746708.1:0-1769 GCF_000703405.1 Apaloderma vittatum | reverse complement strand
AAAAACACCAGAAGGGAAAAAATCTGAAGTGAAAACCCTGAGAATTATAGAAAACATTTGGAGTAAAATTGCAGTCTTCCTGAATGCCAAAAGGCAGTAAATGTGTCCCTCTTGCAGTGGTTGTTGGTGGGTAGTCAAGTGTGTGTGTTGTGTTGGGGGGGACAGTCTGCAGGTCCTCAAATTCCAGTGCCGCAAGGCACAGCGAGCAGTCTGCCCTTCCCCACCCTCCTGCCATGGCGAGGCTGAAATCCGTGATCTCCTTAGAGTGTATGCAAATCAGGAGACGTTCTAATTCACATGATCGATCATTATTTGCGTACTTGTTTTCAGAGAGGACGACTAACAGCTTGATTACGAATTCAAACGTGGCAGCACAAAGCGCGTTTCGGGAGGACGTGAACTTGTGTTATTGAGCGGCTGCGGACGTGCCTGCCCCTCCTGGTCCCTCCGGCTCCCTGGCAGGAGCAAAATGGTAACTGCTGGGGATGCTGCTGCCTTTCCTCTTTGCTTTTTAAATCCTGAATGAACCAAAGGGAGGCTGGAGTAGCGCTCCGTAGCTCCCAGGGCTAATGATGTTACAGAGCGGGCTTTCAGTTCAAATGGAAGTGAAATGAAAAATTCTCCGTTTTCATTAACATGGGTTTGTCCCATAGTACTAAGGTTTGTCTGTTCCAGCCATAGTTACGCAGCTTAAAACCAAGGTGAACATGGGTGATCTAGCTAAAACGAGCTTTCATTCGTCCGAAATGCTTCACGAAATTAAGACTCGGCAAGAAAACCGTCAGAAATCTCAGAATATGTGCCTGTGGCTCCCAGCCCTGTGATGGCATACTGAATGACTGTGTGTAATGATGCTGGAGTTTTACTGCTGTCTTTAAACAATTATGCAATCTGTATTAACTGTCTGTGCTTACATGGATACAGCTAATTGATACTTACCTCTTTGTCTTTAAAAAAAAAAATAACATAAACAATGGAACAGATAAAAGACTATAGTTTTGTTTTCTCGTGATTCTGAAAGTAGTTGGGTCTCTTCAGTGCAAATGTATCTGAAATCTGACTAAAAAACCTACTTCATATATAAATATTTATCATGAATACTTATAGCATTTCTTATCCACTTACTATTTAACTGTATCTTCTCCTCTTCTCAAATGCCTGTAAATTCTGGATTATAAACCAACATGATGGAATTCAGGAATGCTGGGAAAATGTAGTTTACATTCTCTTGATAACACAACCCATCTTGCTCAGTGCTCTAACTTAAAGTCTTAATTATAGAAAAAATAAATTACTTATTTACTAATCCACCCAGTCTACCCTAATTTGTGGCTTTATCTCACTAAGAATAATGAAGTTCCATCCAAACATCCTATCGGCTAATCCTCCCTAGAAAATGAGCTCATTAAATATGTGTGAGAAGGGTATTTTGTGTCAAAATAATGTGGCTGAATAAACAGAGCTTTATTTGTGGTGCTGAGTAGGAACATCTTTAATTTTGTGGTGACATTTTAATTATGACTATTGATGCTACAATTAGGAGCACAGTGAAATCAGCGCAGTAAGCCAAGGCCATTCCCAAACTGTGTCTAGTTGTCACCTTCTTTCTCTCTGCATGAGAATGCTTAATTTTTGTTTTCTCTCCGCATGAGAACACACGAAGGAGCGGTGGCTAATACAGACATAATTCTTAAGCAAAGCAAGTGGTAGGGCCATGGTTCTCGTCCAGAATGAGATGGTCTTAACTATAATTGGTGACTTTTTTTTTT
>NW_009746707.1:0-1772 GCF_000703405.1 Apaloderma vittatum | reverse complement strand
AGGTGTAGGAACTTTAGGCCTCCAGATGAGATTGTGTTAACTTCTGTTTATGTATTTGGTGGTACATGTGCTGGGATTTCATGACTGTATTTATAAACACTGATTTCAATCTCCTTCCGTTTCCTGGTGCTGTAGCACCTACGCCCTGGGGTGGGTTTATATAGAATTGTGCTGTGTTCCACAACGCGCTCACCCTCGCACAGAAGCGGCCCAGCCTGTAGTCAGATCTTTTGCTTGTTTATCCGTGAATGTTAAAAACCAAACAGAATATCTGGATTTGTTGCACTTAGCTTCGTTTTAGGCTCCTTTGCTTGGTGGGACGGTGAAGGAATGAGGGGAGTGTGTGTCTCTGTAAAATGTTGAGATTAAAAAGTAAAGATTCAAGTAGTTACTCTGGTTTTATTTAAAGCCTAGTGCTTACATCTGGTTGTTACCTGATGCAGGAGTCTTCTTGCAAATGGATTCTTTCTAAACGCACGAGTTGGGGATGGGGACGAGGCTGCTGAGAGACAGGACTTCTTGGTAGGCGGGTGAACGGGCGGTGAAAAGCCACACAGTTTGCTGCAGAGTCCCTCAGACCTTAGGGCAGATACTGCGCGTCCTCAGAATTCTTCGTGCCCGGATCCCAGAGGTGCTTTATTTTTGGTGCGTGCAACGATGAGTTAGAGCCAGTGACACCGTATAAAACTGCACAGCCAGAGCCCTTTTAGCAATGGCCTGTTTCTTTGCCGGGTGAAGATGAATGGAAATTGCACGGACTGGAGAAATCCTGTGATACGTGTCTCTATTTTTGGCTCTACTTATGAAAAACTCATGCATGCTTAATAGTAAAAGTATTAATTCATAACAGGCCTCATCTTTACACAGCCCGCTCCGCTGTGTCGCCTTTTCATTAACTGTTCATTTAGGCTCCGAAGGATTTCCCCTGCGTTTAGTACAGAAACCGGGGAGAGCAGCAAACGTGATGGCAATCCTGGAAGGAGAAGAACCGTTACGCTGTGCGATCGCTGAGCTCAGTACTGGCTTGCGACACGGGCTCGCAAGGCAAGGAGGCGCGGGCGGCCGTAGCTCGACCATCTCGCACTCCCAAGTGCTCTTGGTTCTCACTCAAATAATTTGTTCATATCGAGAACACAAACGTGTGCCGGGTACGTGTGTGCGGAACACGGGTGTCGTGACGGAGCTCCTGAGAGCTCGAACCATTTTTCTCTTCGCTCTTGAGTTATCCAGCTAAAAGGCCTGCTTAAAATTATTTAAGTAGCGTCTTTAAAACAAACAAAAAAAATGAAGCCGGTTGGTGCGTAAGAATCCTGTCGTGGTGTTGCGGCACGCTCGTTCTGCAGTCTTTTTCCAGGTGGAGATTGTAACCGGTAAAACGTTCCTGGCTGAACCACCAGAAGGGTAAAAAGGATGAGAGGACGGAAATTTGAGGGTATACTGAGGGGCAGTTAAATTCATGCCAGCAAAAATCTGTCGGTTTTTAAAAACGTAATTGTTTCCTGTTTTCCTGGTCTGCTGATTGCATCTGTAGTTTATTTATAAGACTTAGGTACACAAAGCTCTGAGTTGGTTTTGTTTTTATTTTTACTTTGGTCTTTTAAGGAGACGACTGAGTATTTTTTTTAATTTTTTTTTTTCCCCTCCTTTCAAAACATCTTCCACCCTCTCTTCCTGGTCGATTTTACCAGGCTAGAGCTTTTTAAAAATGGGGTATCAAGGAAGTTACTCATGTACAGATTGGTGGGCACTCTTTTTTATTCATGTACAGATTG
>NW_009746706.1:0-1768 GCF_000703405.1 Apaloderma vittatum | reverse complement strand
TGTGGCCTCACCAGGGCAGAGCAGAGGGGGATTCTAATGATTTTCTTTCTCTTCAATGCAGATAATATCCCCAGCGCAGCTCATACTGAGGCTGCTCGGAGGAACCGTCACTTAGCCAGGACACAGGCTGATTATCTCCCACTGAATGTTTCAAACAGTCATCAGGTCTCTCGGAGGAGGGGAAGCAGTGACTTAGAGAGTGAAGATGAGTCTGATACAAAGAATCTCGATTTTGTTCCTGAGATGAGAACTCTTAGGCAGAGGATGATGGAACACATGGGTGAGTTTGTGTTGTTTCTCCCAGTGGTTGTGTCTTTGTTTTACTGATGGCCAGAAAGATGTGGGACTTGTCTAGTAAAGACTGAAAGACTGTGAGGCTGGTACTTGAGGTTTATATGGGGTGTTAACCTGGTTTAGGTCTCACTGATGTGGTACTGCAGGATGCTTTGATAAACAATAAAAAAATTATTTTTGGCCTTGTTGACTGCAAAAAATTGCCTTGTAAAAGGCAAAGCATTTAATGTGGAAAAAAAAATGCAGCAAGTCCTGTCTGCTGCTTCTGTTCTGGTCTTCCAAGAGCTCTCTGTGCGTTGATTTTAGGACTGGTCTTAAAAAAGGGGGGGCAGAAAGAAAGCCAACAACCCAGGCCCTCAGAAGTAAACAAACCTATTGCACCCAAAGCATATCTGGCTTTTCCATTACTTTTATCCTCTTGTAGCTGCTTGTATTTTATGAAGTACTGTTTTACTTTATTATAGGGATTATAAAGAATACAAAACTATAAGCCGTTCTGCAGTTCTAATTAATGCTAATGGGATATGTTTTATCTCTAGTAGAGTGTGCGTTTTGAAACACTCGAGGATTTGCTGTGTATAATGTCACTCACGGTGTTATAGTCTATACTTAGACTCTTATTTACATGTATTATATACAGCTTTGCTTTGAGACATAAAAATGAGATGTTTGTGCTTCTTGTACTCCAGTAGGATTTGTCTGAGAAGCAGTATGTTGGGAAAATTAATATCAGTGTGAATTGTACAAAGCCCATTAGCTGTTTCCGAGCCTTCCCTGCCTTTCAGCTTGCAAGTCCTCTCTCTGCAGGTTTTTCACCTGTTTGTGTATCGCTTCCCAGTAATGGCTGGGAGAGCCATTGTTGCTTTGGAGGGAGGGGAGCGAAAAATAAAGGACATAATTACATCTAATAACGATTGTTTTAACTTCCAGTGTCTGTGAGTGGTGAGTCAAGTGAGGATGAAGCAGAAATGAAGTGGGAAGAACAGCAAATAAAGAAAGTCCTTAAACTCTCTCAGGTGAGACTTGCTTTGTTAACTGTTGGGAGTTGCTTTTTTGCTCATAGAGAAGAGAGCTTGTTTAGAGTAGTTACATCTTGTTCTTATCCTTTAATTAGAGAGGATTTTAGGAAGTGATTCTTCAAGGAAAAGATGATGAGAAATATGGGAAGATGATAATGAAAATTTATAATATCTGTGTAGCTGTTCAGAAATTTATTATTATTGTTACCTGCCTCAGAGGCAGGTACCCATATGTGATGGAATACTGTGACAAGGAGAGATTAAAATTCTGAACCCTGACTTTCTTTTTTATTTTTTTTTGCCGCTGCTGTGCAAGGGGTCTTGAAAGCAAGAGCTGCAAATAATACAGATGTTTAAAAAAGCAACAAAGCAAAAATTGTTTTGCAGTGCTAAATATCTGTTGGTTGGCAATCTGAGAGCTCTTTTTACAGCTCAGCAGTATTCACAGAATCACA
>NW_009746705.1:0-1765 GCF_000703405.1 Apaloderma vittatum | reverse complement strand
CTGAAATATCACCGAAATCTCCGACGCGACTCACCTGTACAACTGAATTATTCCCTTCTTCAGTTCTGAGAAATCAGACCAGGCCAACGTATTTCATATGAGATCGGATGTTAAATTTTTTCCCCTGGCTTATTTCAAGGAAGTTGTGCCTCCGAAGTCAGCCTACATTTGGAAGTTTCACGTTACTTGCAAAACTAAAACGTACTGGATAGAGAAAGTTTGTTCATCTATTTTCTAATACCGTTATGAAATCCGTTATCAATCCAAAAAACTAGTCACCGGGAAACTTTATAAATAAATGAAATAAAATAAATAATTGTCTCCTTACCTTTCAAGATTTGGAGGTATCTTTTAAATCTATCTTCTTCTCCATAACCTTCATTCAGCAAAACACAACAACTCTTCTCTGAAGGAAGTAGAGAAAAGAGCTGTTGTACCTTCTCACACCTCTATGAAATATGGGACCCTGCTCCTTCATTTTGCCTGTCGACTATTTTGTCGCCCTCTTTACTTTAAGTCTCCAACTTTAACACTGCCTGATTTAAAGAAAAGCCAATCCAAAGCTGTGAAAGCAGATCCAGTTGATTTGGAGGCAGGTGCGCCAATTCCTTGAAACTCAGACGTGTAAGAGTCAACACATTACCTAGTCCTCCAGAAAACCTCCATCCAGCCTCCAGAACCAACTCACCGCTTCCAGCAGTGAACACCATAGACGTATTACTTGTAGTAGTATTTCCTAATATTTTTTCCCTGTTTCAGTAGATGTGCTTACTTTCAGCACTAGAGTTTCCTTTCCCTTCTATTCAAAGGTCAGTGCCACAGGATGGAGAGCGGGACTTACAACTTCCCTCGGCTCCTCCTTTTAACTTTCCAGCCCAAAGCACTAACTCTGCTCTCACTTTCCTTCCCGTGACTCATAAGGATCTTCATGTGTTTTGCAGGTCATCTCTCACTTACTAGAGAAAAGAGCAGAGAACAAATCTATTTCCCAAGTTAAGAGGAGAGTCTTTGGGTGCGGAACAACCTGGTTTTTTGGGAAGGGTGTCGCAGAGGAGCATGATCTTGGTCAGAGGTGCCAGGGAGCACACTCCGAGCTGTACACCAACACTCTTCTTTACTGAAGCCACATTTTCTCTGTAGCTCCAGGGTTGAAATTCTCAGTTATGATCATCCTTAGAGCATCCAGTCTCACCCCAAGGAAACCAGCCTGGTTTTCGCCAGCACGCAAGAACCAGAGCAAACCAGGACTTCAAATCCAACTTGTTACGAAGGCAAATAATTCCCTTGTGAATGTTCATCAGTTAGTACTGTCCCTGAGGCTGCTTTAAACCCTACTCTCCTATTGAGGTCTTTATATTATAGTGTTCCCTTTGACCAAACATATCCATATCTAATATTGCAGGATTCCTCACAGTTGCTTTTTTGTATTTTCTCCTCTTTGCATTAATTTTCCTCCTCACAAGCATTTACAGTCTCTGGAGGGAAAAAGAGTGGAGAAGAGAGGTGAAAATGTGTTTTTTTTAGACCTATAATAATCAATAAAAGTAACACTATAGAAGCCAGAGCATTCCCTACTGCCTCGCCTGCCCTTGAAATATTGATACTCTCACAGTAGACCTTTTTTCCTTCCCCTTGCTTTTTGAAAATACAGATAATATAAATGTTCCCATTAGCAAGAAATATGTCACATCAGAATTAATGGTCTTCAGCCAATAACAATGCTACTTCTCTGGCTGTCAAGTTAACTCAATTTCAGGTTAGCAGA
>NW_009746704.1:0-1761 GCF_000703405.1 Apaloderma vittatum | reverse complement strand
GACAACTAAACTAAAGCTATAACGGTAAGAAAATTCTTCACATAACAGCAGAATTGTAAGTTTCCTTTAAAAACTTTAAATCTGTATAAATATATCTCTATACCGTTCTGGAAAAAAGTATTCTTTCAGTTTGATATCTAAAAACGTGATCATGATGGAATGAAAATATTTCCACTTTCTTACCAAACCAGACTCTTGCAGAAAATTATTTTAGATTAAATTAAACATGTTCTGAAACTCAAAAGCAAAATTTTCCGTTTAAGCCTTTTATTTTTTAACTTTATGACTTTAAATTTAGGTAAATTTAATGTTAAAATGTGAAATGAAAAATCAGAATGTTTCAAGATGTAGGAACAAGTAGTTCCATAGTAGGTCATGCAAGTATTTTTTATTTGCATAGCTTCAACTTTCAGGTGAGCAGGCGACTGAAAAAAAAAGAAAGCCTAGAATTACTGTCACTATGATGAAAATTTTACATAGATTAGTTTTCTAAAAATGTTCTGAAACTCTTCAAGTGCTTCCACATAATGATTAAGGGATGATATACATGGATATTTTTCCAATGTAGGAATTTTGTTGACAGTTTTTCAAGCTTAATATTAATAATTTATTTTAAAACAAGTGAAGTACAATTGCACTAAATAAGTTCCATGCAAATATTTGCATGCATTTTTTTCAAGCAAATGGAGTGTAATGGCTATAATTAAGTTCACTATAGAGTAAATTGGAGGTAAAAATCAATAAGCGACTGAAATCTGGTCACTTATTGATTCATGGACCATTTATCTTCTTCTGCATTCCACATCAAAAGCAATTATCAGTTAATGAAATCACACAGATGCAAATCAGCAATAGTAAAAATTATTAATAGTGCTCCAAAACTTTCACAAATATATTTCTTTACAGTTTCCACAAATTAGCTTAATCAGAAAAAATGCGATCTTCTTGTGACTCACTCTGGTTAGGATTGTTTTGTATTAAATATTTGCAGCATTTTTCCTGTTTAAAAAGAAATAAAAAATGTTAAATTGTTCAAGCAAAGCTTCCTTTGTCAGAATAGAGAGACTTCAATTAAGTGTTCTTTAAGAAAGTACCTTCTACCCTATCAGTGGTTTTATGGTCAACATAGTAGAAATGTCTAACTCACAAAAAAACAGGCAGGCTGAGCAGGAGTTGCTCTGATTCCCTCTGGCTTCCTTCCTGTGAGAGGGCAGGTAACTGGGGGGCAGTGCCAGGTCAACAGGCTGCTGGCTAAGCCTCCTTCTCCTCTCTTCATATGGAACAGCAACATTCCCTGAAGTCTGGTTAGAAAAACTCCAGCACCGATGGTGGCAGATGCGGTTGGCTGCAGTTCTGGCAACACTGGCAGCCCTTCTCCTGCCTGATACCAACGGAAGAGCAGCTGGGAACTGGCTGGAGGTCCTGAGTCAGTCTGTATCAAGGCTGGTTCATGCCAGAGCAATGCAACTGCTTGCTGCTCTTGCAGTTTGCTCATCGAAGAGGAAGTCTGACCCGCAGGGTCAGATTCTGTCTAGCTCTGTAAGAGGCAGGATTGTAAGACACTGAGCAATAAGTGATCACGTGAAATTCAGTATAAACAAATATAAAACGATGTACAGGAGAAAAATCAGAAGAAATGCATAAATGTAGTCTGTGTGAAATGGAAAAAAAGTGATAATGTTTTTTCCCCTGGAGGAACATACTAACTGTCCATTTCTATACACATAGTATGGCCTACTGCTCTAGGTGTAGTGTTGCAAA
>NW_009746703.1:0-1743 GCF_000703405.1 Apaloderma vittatum | reverse complement strand
CAAGGGAGGCTTTCCCCTGTCTTCTAAACCCCTCCAAAAGCAGTCAAGCACGCCCGGCAGCACCCGGTCACACAGAACCAGCAGCACTTTGCCGGGGGAAAGGAGGTTGAGACCCCACCTTAAAACCAGCAATAAGCAGTTCCCATTTTTCTAGGTACTTTTTATGGTGCTCAGCAACATACAGTGACTTTTTAGTCAGCCTAGATGGCAACTACCTCTGTTACTCCTAATAAAAAAGTAAAACGCGATTCCAGCAACCATTACTTTCAAAGCACCTCTGCTTTCTCTCATTCAGAACTCTGCATATTGTTTCAAGATATACTTTAACTTGATTTTCACTATTTCTAAAGATTCCTGTATAGGCCAACATACAATCACAAAATTTTACATAAAATGAAAATGCAGTATCTAACTATATACTTCACAAGGCAACATATGAACACATTACTCAGTTTGGAGTAGTTAAGGATCCATTAGTGAAAAACTCTGTTTCTGTATTTAAGCCATACAGACTCTGGGAACAATTCACTTAACTTTTTTTTGTTTTTCAGTACACAGTGTCCTACAGCAGCACCTAAGCATTCCTGAATTAAAATGAAACCACGTAAACAAAATTAAATATTAATCACAGCAGTCCTGACTATCTAATAACTTCTTTCTTTACCAGTGTAATTATATTTACTTCGTCAACATGATTGTGTTGAGTAACAATTAGTTTAGTTTTGTGTGTCCATCAACACACACAATATTTGAGCAGCGAACTAGTCTAAACTCTATTTATTTAATTATACCCAAATTGATGCTGGCGCATTTTCTAGAGTGAGAAATTGTTGTCCTCGCTAGTGTTTTGGATTTCTATGTCTTAGTGCAACGGCTGCAAAAAGCTCAAATTGATTTAAAGACAAACAAAACCCCTTTTAATTCCTCTGAGGTTCCCACAAAGAGCTAAACTGACACTAAACAACCATTCATATTCTAACACCTCGGAAAAAAAACCAACAAACAAAAAATTCAACCAGTATACAGCTGGAATACAAGTAGCACACCTTTCCAGAGCAGCTTCACGTGGTGAGCTGCCCTGTCTGCCCCTGCCCGTCACCGCAAAAGTAATCAGCCCATCATTCCTCAGCAGTCACCAGTCCCCTCTGTGTGATCACTTAATTCCCTCCGCATCTCTCCCCCTGTGTTCCTATTATTGCATTTAACCCAGTGAACCTGAACATCCATTTCCATGGAATCGATTACATGTGTTCTTCTTTGAATTAAAGCATTTACGTCAATCCTATTAGAAATCTTACTCCACCAAGAATCCGAGAACAGAAGTAAAAGTCCATTAATTCCATAACGAAGAGTTTGGGAATAGGTCAGTAACTTTTTGTCAGAAAATTACAAATTCACAGTCCGTCCAGAGGAACAGAAGTTTCAACCAAACTTCTAAGAAAAGGTTCTCCTGTCCTGATGGATAAGGCCAGCAGCATTTCCAGCCTGTGTAAGGGACAACTTTTATGCCACTTAAATTTACCTTAATGGATTAACAAGCCTGTTATTGGCAGGGGGCTGCACTGTGGAGTTTTTTTAAGGTTTAATTGTAGATTTAGACAAGCAGAAACAACCATTAGGTGTATTTAAAAGCACAATCCCGAGGCTGTGCCGTATGCTGTGACATTAACCTGACAACGCAGGCACCAACAACGGATCTCCAGCACAGCAGGATCACAGAATGGCCTAAACTGGAAGGGACCT
>NW_009746702.1:0-1728 GCF_000703405.1 Apaloderma vittatum | reverse complement strand
TGTTCTATGATTCTATGATTCTATGACACTGCAAAATCCCTCTCAGTGTATTCCTCAGTTTTCCCTTATACAAACAGTATTCCAAGGTCAGCGCATCTCTGCAATATCCCCAAGACCAAGTCATTGTGCGCCATCAACTGTAACGGTGATTTACTCAGGAGTAAAGGAAAGCTTCAGCATCTTTTATTTAGCCTCCTTTAATGTGTTCTTTGCCTTTTTCAACTACAGGGAGATTTCTTTTCCTTTGCTCATCCCAAAACGTAGAACAGCAGATCTTCTTTGCCTGCAGCAGTCTTTACAAGTTTTACACACAGCACCGAAGTATACAACAGTCCTTGGCAAGTCAAGAGCAAGAGTGGACTATTATCGCTCTGCTACTTCCAATATTAGGACCTCCCCAACCTGCATTCCTTGCAGCTTTTGGCAGAACACGTGCCATTCAGCAGAAAGGTTGCTCTCACCTTTCCTTTCCCTGAAGGACCAGAACTTGTTTCCTCTACTGTCAGATAAGCAATGAAAGGTTGGCAGTGCCACATCTTCCACTCAGTTCTTAGCCAAGGCTAAAATCCCTGAAGAATGTAGAAATATTTCCATCATTGCATTAGTGTTGTGGGTTTTCAAATGAATGCTTTCCCTTGGCCTGCATCACTGTATCAAGTTATATTCTGAAACACTGTTTCCAGAGTCTGGAAGTCACAAAAAGTACAAGCACATCTATGAGAAAACAATTTCTACAAACTTACAGATTTCCAATATAAGGCATTTTTTAAAGGTGGATAAGAAAATCCAATTTCAAGAATGGTGTTTTCCAAACTAACTACTTTCCCTTTCAGAACATTAATCATGGAGCTAATCAGTTGCCTTCACTTTCAATCCTTTCACATCCAGCTTTAAGAATTAATTTACCTCAAACTAACCATTACTTTCGCTGCCAAGATAGAGTCTTGTTGATCTCACAGTGCACAGAGTCTATTGACTATACCTGCTGGAACAGATGGACACCTCAACATATCATACACATCTTCCATAAAATGAACTTATACTGTATGAACTCATACTCATTGCTCATTGCTGATGTCAGGGTCTATGCCAAGCACATGCAGGCAACCAACTAACCAACCATACTAGCTCCCTGGAGGCACAAGAGACAACAATCTCAGCAACTGAATTAATCACACTGAAGTCAAATGTGGATTCGCAAAAAATGAAAATAAAGAAAATATTTTTAAAAAATCAAGAATTAAATAATCCAAGCTCCCCACAGCTCCACTGCATAGATGTTTCTAGTTAATCAAACTGATGCCACATAGAATGCGGTCAACTACATTTAAAGATGAACTTCTTTCACCACTGATGTAAGTCTATTATGATCACAGCATGATCTGTAGGAAAAGCAGAAATGGTATGAGCAGAGTCATGTAATGCAGTGCCAGGTACTGGTGCTAGCCACATCTGAGGTACACTACTTGGCTTGACATAAGCCAAGTCTATACACTAAAATTAAGAAAGGAAAATCAAATGCTTGCAAGAAAACTGTTAGGAGAAAGAGGGTTTGCTGTTGATCAAGGCAAGTGTTGATAACAAACTCATAGAAACAAGAATATTCTGACAGAACACAACAGGTGAAATGAAAAGTCACAACCAGATGCAACTGAAGAGCTCAGTTCATGCCCTCCAAGATTGACTGTAGGGTCCAGGTATCACAGAATCATAGAATTGCTGAGGCTG
>NW_009746701.1:0-1732 GCF_000703405.1 Apaloderma vittatum | reverse complement strand
GCGTGGGAGGTTTCTTGCTTGACCGCATGTTGAAACAACCAGGGAATGATCTGAAAGCTTCAGTAGTATGGTCTGTATGTGGATGGAGTTAAATCCTGAAGACCTAGATTGGGATAATAGAATTTCAAGTGGTGTGCTTCAGCAAGACAGGTGAAATAGTTTTTAATCATTTTGTGTTGCAGAACACAGAGGTACATGAGTAGAGCCAATGGAAGTTTGCTGTAATTGATGAAAAAAATCAAGTGTCAAATCAAATGCCTTTACTCTCTCTCGAGGGTAAGAGCAAGAGGTACTTGAATTTTCCAGTATCTTTCTACAGCACAGACTGGGCACAGTTTGACATGAAAAAAAGGTCTTTCCAAATTATTATGCTTATAAATATCTTCTCCTCCAAAGTTTAGCACCTTACAAGAGAACTTATTTCCACACTGTTATTTCTAAATGAAAGTTTTTGATATACATAAAAGCTTGTGTTTAGAGATAGCCTTAGAAAATAAATTATTATTTTCCTTAACAGCTATTCAAGCAGGATCATTTGTAAAGTGTATCAGTATATATCTGTTCATATCAATTTTAACAGAGGACAAGATGACAGGGATTGAATGTTTCAGCACAGAGGAGTGTAATGTCAATTTCTACTTTTATTTAAAGGAATCTCTAAGTAAATGCTTTCTCATTTTAATAATTGTTCTCTATGTTCCTTGTAATTTTATTCTGTATAAATATAGGGTGGGGGAGGCTGCTTTGTTTTGTTTTGTTTTCGAGACTCGAAATGCAGTATTGTATTTAGGTAGTTTTGAAGCAGTTATAATTTCCTGAGGTTTGAGAAAGAGTAAAACTACTTTTTCAGACTTTTCACACATAATAAGAAACAACTGCATATCAACAGGTAGCTCTTATTTTTTTTTAGAACACAGGTTGTTAGAGGTATGTCAGCATTATTGTCTTAATTAGTAAAATTCAAGTTACTCTGTAATGAAAGTGTTGAAATTCAAGTCCCAAATTTCCAGCTTCTTTCAGATTTGTTCTCATTTTACTGAAAGAGGAGACAAACTTGTCTTTCAGTTTATCTCTTCACTCAGATGATTTTTGGAGGTAAAAGGGGGAGAGCTGGAAGTGACCCAGGTATGGATTATTGATAAAGCAGGCTAACAGACTTCCAGAGAAAGGGCTGTCTGCAGAGCTGACGTGATAAAACAGTGTAGCCAATGACAGTATATATGCATTTTATAACAAAAAAAAAATGCCAAAAGGCCAACAAAACATACACCCCTCAGTGCTAACCCTACAGCATCAGCTTCCATGATGTTGCATACTTAACAAGTAATTTAAGATATATTTATATTAGAGTTTCTTATTAAAAAAACCACAAAACACTAAATGAAATTAAATGCATGGTAAGGCTCCTTCCTGTTATCCTGAGAGAACATTTGTGTGTGTGTGTGTCTCCTGTCTGGTCGGGTATGAAAATAAGGATTTAAATGAGAAATATGAAACATGTTCCAGTCTTTTCACTTTTATTTTTTTTGCTATGGCTTGAGATTGAGGAAGAAACTCATGTTGTTCAGTGAGTTTTTGTCTTCTTTTAACAGTCTTTTAAAAGCTTAAATACTTAAGCTTAAATACTCTTACCTGCACAAAGTAAATAAACAGGCTTTAATAATTTAGCCAAGTAACATATTAAGTGTCATATTTTACTTTTTATAGCTTGCCAGATGGTGTTACAAAAAAA
>NW_009746700.1:0-1721 GCF_000703405.1 Apaloderma vittatum | reverse complement strand
AAGGAAAGGAATTAAAGCAAGCCCATGCGCATGGTAGTCAGAAACTAGAGTCTTGATCCTGTGAGGAGCAGCTGGGCGGGCAGAGCTCTGGCCTTGGCCTCAGGTCTGTGAGGGGCCATCTTGGGGCCATCATCGACGTGTCTGTTGAGGGGAATAATAATACTGAGACTCCTGTCAGCTCTTACTGAGTACCTAACAAGAAGATGCATGTGAGGTCAGCAGAACATTGAGCAAGGCACTCCCTTAAGGTTCAAGAGATTGTTTTCCCATTAACACACACGCTCCAAAAGGGGACTTCCATGAAGTGATACGTGCAGTGTGGATCCAGGATCCAGGATCAACCTCATCACTTGACTACCAGGAAACAGCCACATCACAAGCCCTCTGTAAAGAGTAACCCTCCAGCCCAAGTTGATTTTCTGCATAGTTTTTGGCACCAGTGTGGGCCCCCACCTTCACACCTCGCTTGCCTAACTAACCAGGGCTGCCACAGAGAAATATAGCAACAGGGAAGCAGTAGCTGAGGACCTTAAGCCTGGTTATTAGATATGTTTCTCCCAAACAGCCCCCAGATCCCATCAACAGTAGAAGCTTGTTGTACAGGATGCCACAAGAGAGAACTCACTTACGCTTGTCCTTCCTAGTCAGCCAAGGGAGTTCATAGCTAAAGGAGGAAACCTACTCAGAACTCCTTCTGGAGTTCTACTTTAGACAGAAGTGATATTCTCCATTTGCAGAGACTTACCCTTCCGGAAGAGGATGTCCCCAAACTTTCCATGAGTTTCCTTGGATTCCTTTTTCATAGCTTGGAAACTGGTCTTCTTAGCAATTTTGGAAAAATCTTCGTCACACAAGGAGAATCCAAAGAAGGAAGCAATCCTCTTCATTCCCAGTATCGGGTCCTGGCCAAAGGAACATAGCACAGAGGTGAAACCAAAAGGCTCGACACCATGGCACGAAGCCAGCACCTGGTGCGAAGCCCAGAAGAGGAGGCTTTCTCCTACAGGGTCACCAGGGAATTGTAAGAGCTCTACATGAGAGGGAGAAAAACGATAGTTGGCCTCAGCTTCAAGGCCTTTTCTTCTCTCCCAAAAGTAACTGTGCCTGTGATAGATAGGACTCCTTCCACAAACAGACAAGGTTATCCTCCTAACCCCTATGGGCTTCTCCAAAACATGAAAGAGTTTCTCAGAAAGGCACAGCCTTCCAAAGGGGCAGATGGGCTCAACCCAAGGGTTTTTTCTTCCCCATAGCCACATATATCAGGAAGGGTGCACAGTGCATGCATCAGCGAAGACCTGGGTGAGATGCCACACCTCTTTGAGTTCCTCGTAGTTTATGATCATGATCCTCTCGTCGTCGATGTATTTGTTCCATTCCACCAAGTGGTCAAAGTAGGATCCCCAGGCCACTGCAGACAAAGAGACAAATCCTGACCAAAATGGAGGAGTCAACCCAGACAGCTCTCTAAGCACGATACCGGAATGATGAAGTGAGGATTGCTGCAACAAGTCTATTCTCTCAGCGAAAGTCAAGGCAGTATCCTCCAGCTCTGGCCACTAGGTAGCACCGAACCGCAAGCTCTGATGTGGGAATGGGAAAGTCAGGCTAAAGCTTTCTCATGATCTCTCCATTCTGAGTTGGAGAGAAAAGAAACACAGGTTCTCAGGTACTCCCTCTTTCTGCCATCCCGTTGGGCCTATCTGCCTCTCCTGGAAGTG
>NW_009746699.1:0-1735 GCF_000703405.1 Apaloderma vittatum | reverse complement strand
GGTTGGCCTTCTGGGCTGCATGAGCGACCTGCCGGCTCATTTCAGCACGTTTGGTGATAGGACAGGTAATTCCTATTGGCCCATTAATAGCCTGTGGCTAATCTTTGGTTATTTTTATTACAGTTAGCCTTTATTAGCAGCATAAACACAACAGCCTTATAGTTCTGGATTATGACTGGAAAGTGCTTCTATTCTTACAATAAACCTCCCTACATATATTCCCTAGTTTCAGACAGCCAGTTTAATTATCACCATTTAAAAAAGTCTCTGTCATTTTAGGATCAAGATGGATGCTACACATCCATAAAATGAAAAACAAGTGAGAACTTGGAAAGATGAACCCTGTTCCATGTTGGTCCCCGTATAATAATGAACTGCACCCAAAAACAGGCCTATTATTTCTGGGCCACTTTCCTAACATAACAGTAGCCACGCAATTACACTTTCCATCTAATTATCTGTCAATTCTCCTTCAAGACTTTTGAACCCAACATCCAATTTAAAGCAAATTTTTCAGAAGTCTCCAAGATTCTAAATTATATCAAGTGCCTTTTTAAAAATCAGTTGTTGTGCAGAAGACAGGGAACTTTTAAATGACCTAATTACAGAGAAAGCTAGGAGAGACTTGTCTCCTAATTGAATTGCTGGATTGTCAATCAGCAAGTACACGGCTCTAGACAAGCTACATATTACGTTGTCTCTTGTTTAGAGGAAGAAGTTGGAGAAATGGGAGGGTACATGGTTACTCCAAGTGTGCTTAGAGACAATGGAATGCCTGAAATGACAATTTTAGGATTTCTCTGGAATGAAGTAGTACTTCCCAAACTGGGATCCCTTTCCAAAAAGACACCACCACTTCTCTCTCAGGTTCGCATCCCTGTTTTGTGCTGTGTTTTTAGTTTGGGAATGACAGCTCTAGAGCCTATAGTAAGAATATAATCACCTATGATCATTACGAATTTCTCCTTGGACTCTATTCAGTTCCTACTGAGCTGGATAAACAGTAGTAACAGATACTGCAAATAACACCTTTGATAGTTTGAGCCCATGCAGAGTCTTAGTGCAATAGAAAGGGGGCAGAAGGAAGAGGATGATGCAGAATCAGCTTAAGATGTCCTCCTGAGGCACACTAAGCTCCCAGATAAGCCAGTGCTTTGTCCATAACTTGCCATTTCCTTTTAACTTCCTAGTAACAGCCCAAATAAAGAGTTATAGTAGTCCATCCTGGAGCTGACTAAGATTATTAAGAAAATTTATCACTAGGAATGGCACTTGCTCAAAGACGGACGATGGCAGCAGGCCCACCAAAGTAAAGTACCACCAAAAGCTGATAGACAAATATTCTAATGAACTGTTGCTCTCCTGACAGTGCTGATGGCATCATGAAGGGTGTGACATATTTTGAGGGCTTATAATTGTCTGCACACATTTCACAGAGCAACTAAACGACTTTTTCAGGGAGATATGTTCTAGCCACAAATGTTTTGAAGGTTTCCTGAGAATCCCTCATGAACGGCTGCCAATGCAAGTCTTGAACTGGACAGCATATCAATAGAGCTGCATTTCTTCCATCACATAAAAAGACTTCTATTATGGTAACTGTGGTATCAAATACTCCCTTACTCACTCTCAGAATTTTTACCCTGTTGCTAATTTGCCTTCAGTAACCAGTTTGTGTGGTGCATATGGAGTTAGACCACGTACTGGGTTGGCCCAGCCGGATTTTGGTGGCGGC
>NW_009746698.1:0-1737 GCF_000703405.1 Apaloderma vittatum | reverse complement strand
GTTGGAACTAGATGATTTTTAAGGTCCCTTACAACTCAAATCATTCTATGATTTTGCGATTCTATGATTTCTCAATGGCTGGATCACCAGGAATGCAAGGCAAAGTCTGATAGAGAGAGTAAAATCACTGGAGTCTTTTACTGACTACCCTAGAAAGAGAGATGTCCCACCTTGGAGATGTTCTTATGGGTGGTGGCTCTCAGATGATTTTTATTTCAAGCAAATAATGATAAACTGATACTGAGATTTTTGCAAAACACAGAAATTTAAAGGAGGACACATAAGGCTGAAAACAAAACCCAGTGAAAGTTAACAGGTAGGGAGTGAAAGAGAAACCAGTGGACACGTGGAGGAAAAGCACTGGCTTTAGTGTCAATGTTGCTTGCATTTGTGCTAGAAAATGAATCCAAACACTTTCAAGACAAGATGGCATAGGAACCATCCATGTACAGCAGTGGGAGACTGGCAGGTCAGAAGCACCACAAGCTTTCCGAGCACACGTCAGGAAAGCTGCACAGTCTTTACCTCATCTGGAGACATGCCTCAACACTTGCCCCCAAAGCTTGCAATATATTGGGAGGATGATCTTGTGGTGATGGGGAGAGAGCCTTTGCATGTTTTTCTAAGCAAGATTTTGACCAAGTTCATGACACTTGAAGGAATTAACTTCTCTCTAACACAAGTAGACCCAGGGCATTTACCTTTGTTTCTTTAAGGAACATGGCAAAAAACCCTTGGTATCTCCATATTTACTTGTGGGAAAGCTCTGCCAACTGCATATGTGAGGGCACCATGGGCACCAGGGGCTGCTCATGTTGGGGGCAGGAGGGGCAGGGCAGCCAGGGCCCATTCCACTGAGGAGCAGGGCAGCCAGGGGGCATCAGGGCAGCCCCAGCTTGGGCATTGGACACCTCTCTGGGTACAGGGACAGGAATGGGCTGAGGCTGGGCTGGGATGTAGACCCACAGGTGGGCCTGGCTCGGTTGGGCAGGGCTGTGGGGAGCTGAAGATTGGCTCTGCTGCAGCATCTCCGGGGCACAGGTGGGAGCCCGAGGGTGTGACTTGGAGTCCTGGAACACAGGCAAGGGAGGGGGAAGCCTGAGGGGCTGGGCAGCAATGAGCAAGCCTGGTGGTGCCTTCAGGACTCTGACAGCACAGCAGAATATTTATGTAGCTTTAGGGCAAGGATTAGACAGTAAAGCATAATCTGGCTTTCTCCACATTTGAATGTTTACTGCTTTGCTGTTAACTGATGTGAAGCAGTATATTCAAATAAGACTTGTGGGTGAACATTTGGGCTGTTTTGAAGAGTGCTGGTACTGAGTAAGGCTGACTTAATGTTTTCTCTTTTGCACAGACTTCCTTTCTAACTAGTGAGCTGATGACAGGGCCAGCTCTAGGCTTGAGAACAGTGTTTGTAGCAACTGATGTATCTGAGGCAGCAGATTGTTACAGCCAGCAAACACATGGCCTTGTGGGCTGGCTGTTGAGTCTGAGGAAGTTGTGCCTAGAAAAGTAGCTGTTGCTGGGGTAGGGTGGTAGGTGGGAAGGCAGCGGAGGTCTTCTTAAGAGTAGCATTCCTAAGACCTCCGGGAATATCCTTTCCCTGACAGCATGGCAGCAAAGCCAGTTTGCCAGGGCTTTCCCTCTTCAGGGAATCACAGAACTGTTCTAGTTGGAAGGGACCTTTGAAGATCATCTAGTTTCAACCTCCACTGCCATGGGCAGGGACACCTC
>NW_009746697.1:0-1740 GCF_000703405.1 Apaloderma vittatum | reverse complement strand
CCATTCTGCACAGTGAAATAGTAGCAAATGATCACTAGAGAGCAGTTTTGAATACTTACAGCACAGAGTGCCTCCTCCTTTGAGTATAACTACTGCCAGTTTTATGGAACAACAAATATTCTGTGAATTTTAGGCAGAAATGGTTGTGTATCAGTATTTTCTTGATATTTCACAGAAGAAACAAAGAACTCTGGAATTTAACTTGGATCAACGAAGACTGCAGCTACGTGGGAGATGTGTGGCCTCACATCTGAGCAGCAGCCTATGCTGTGAGGTCCTGAGTCATCTTCCGATGAGTCAAACAAGCTAAGCAGAGGTACTTCAGCATTTTTCAGAGAGGTAACCTGACAGAACAGAGTCTGCACTCTGTCCCCCTATGATACAGAAACCAGCTTAAAGATATCCGCAGCCCCTTATCTTTTAGATCAAGGGCCATCCCAGGCAAACATTCTACACTGTGTGCAGGAAGGCAGGGCTTCAATCAACTGTCATGGTGGTCTTCTGGTAACACCATGTAATATAGTTTGTTCTAATAATTTTAAAGCCATTTTGCACTAAACATATTGTTTCTTCACTTCTTTTTAGTGAAAAGTTATTTACCTGAAGCCCTAATAGAGGCATGGGTTTATGGTATGGGAAATTAAGCAAACTATATCCCGTTCACAGAACAGTAATGAAATTATACGCTTACACAGAGCTGACCATTGATTCCGCTTTGCAAAGAGCAATTTAGTTTCAGCATGCAGCAATCACTGTGGGCATACGTTACCTTTGAGAAGGGTTCAGCTCTTTGTAAAAGCAGCAGCTGGGAGTGATTTTCAGGTGCAAGGCTGATTAAAGAGATGAGTGATTTTGTGAGCTACCTGCTTCCTCATGTGACCTTTGGCAGGTTATTTGAGATCAGGTCCATGAAAGGACCGAGGCATGGCCATGCCAGCTGTTCAGCTACCAGAAGGGATTTCTCAAACCAGCTGGAGCCCAGACCTACACTACCTACCCACTGGGCAAATGGTTGGCTGCCTCCTGTGAATCTGAAACCCCAAATTAGGCAATGGGAAATACCAAAGATCTGAAGCTCTTCTACCAGCTTGTAGCCTCAGGTTAGACACCACCAGTGTCTTCCTTGATTTGGATCCAGGGAAATCACCTACTCTTTTTACAGATAAGGCAGAGCCAAGGGACAAAGCAATGATACTGGCAGAGAAGTAAAACAGCTAGAGCATTCAGAAAATAGGAGGCTCATTCAACACCTTCCTCTACTGGAATGGTTTCCAGCATGTGTCGTTGTCATTTACTCGAGCCACCCAGCTGCAGTTTACTTGCAGCCCCTTCTGTCAGAGCTGGAGCTCTGTGTCACAGTCAAGGCAAACTTCAACAGCATGCGACCCCACAGCATAATGGGAGAAGGGTCTTGCTGAGTCTGAGTTCCACTCCCATCCCACCATCTGGGTTTTAGCCACAGCTACTAATGACAAAAGTTCATAGTATTGGTTCTAACACAATCTCTTCTGGCTGCTCTTGGATGTCAAATGATCATGGTACTACCCAGGCCGGTGCAGCACGTGCCTAGCCCAAAGCAGCCTGAAGTCACTGAAGAGCGTGAGGGCCCTTCCAAACTGCCACAGGGAGGAGATGACAGCTAAGACAGAAGCAGCTTGGGAAATGATCAGCAACAGACACAAGATACACTACTGCCTTCCCAGCTGTCTAGGTTTAGAAGACAGGTGACTGCCAGGGGAA
>NW_009746696.1:0-1746 GCF_000703405.1 Apaloderma vittatum | reverse complement strand
AAAAAGTCCTTGTCATACAACTCCTGGATTCCTCCCCACCGGTGTATCGCAGGCTTTCCTTTCCATTTCTGGTACGTTTGGTGTTTAGTGTAAGAATTTGAGGGAACGTTTTGGGATTTGGAGTGCAAAGGTGCTGGCAAACCGAGACTTGTAGATACTGTCCCAGGATGGCCTGGCACCCAGTCTATGACACAAACCCTCACCGTTGCCATTATTTAATGCATTTATTTACATCTGACTTGAAAAAGTACAGAGAGGCTTTCCTTCAGCTCCGTGCCCCATCATAGGCATTGCATCCAGCACAAAGAGGATACTTGTCTTAAAATAACTGTTAAAGCGTGTGATGCACTCTAAGGTGTTGCAAGGGAAATGATGTCTCTTCCACTGTTAAGTCATAGCAAGTTGGAAATTGAATAAATTAGAAGAAACAGCACTTTAGGCCAGAGAAGGAACAGAAAGTGAAGGAATGACCAGATGAGTCGAGTTACTTTCAAAACAGAGTGGTCGCATGTGAAGGAAGTGGTGTCTGACTGCGAAGCATGATTCCATTCCCACCATGTGAATGGTTTTTGGGAATTAGTCCCATTTCTTACTCTTTGGTGCCTCATCCCAGGTTACTGGGCAGCTTTTCTGCTGCAAGTCCAGCCTTTCATACTGACTCGTAACTGTTTTCTGGTGGGTTACAGTTGATCTTGCTGATGGGGCAGGGAGATGGACCAGGCGCTGGGTGGGCATCCTTCCGGTCCTTTTTTAGTGATTACGTGTTGGTGGTACTTTAAGGACCAGTGGAGTTAATCAAATGGGGCAAAGCAGGGAGCCGAGTATGTTTCCTCGGGAAAGGAAAACGGAGAAAGATCAGAGCCATCAGCTTATGAATGCAGACAGAGTACTTCATCTTTATCGCAGGAGGCGCGTGCCAAGTCTTAACAACCTGTCTGTGATGCCAAGTGTTTGTAGGTCACTGCAATGTCATATTTCGAATTTGGGGTGTCGTATGCAGCATTCTGAAGGATCATCACAGAGACATCTCAAGTAGTAAGTAGTTAGATTAGTTAGGAAAAGCGAGTTAGAAAACAACCGCTAGTAATTCATGAAAAACCGGGACAACTGAACATCATCTCTTTAGGGTTACATGAAGTTAAGAAAATCATCACTTGTTAGCATCACATTTGTCTCAGCCTAATAGTTTTCTGAAGACTCAAGGGGTCCTGATCCTGGAGGAGCAACACTACAGAGCTTGTTTTTTTAATGTTTTTAAGAACATAATTTCTTGCGCTGACGTGGCATATTGCAGTCAGAGAAAGAATGAGACCTGGTGTGAGTGAAATTGCAGAAAGCTTATTGTTGAGGCTACAGGCCATCACATTTTCAGAAACAAACCAAAAATCTAACTTAAAATGAGAGCGTGGTCGGAATGCCGTTGAATAGGTCAAACATTCTGCTCTGAAAGGACACCTCTTTCATCAAAGTTAATGCAAGAAAAGCAACTAGTTCTTGCATTTTGATTTGGCAGAGGCAGATGTGGCTGTGCAAAAATAGGAAATAGGGGAGGAATTGATTTTCTGAGGGAAGAACTTTCCAGGCAATGTAGAATGTTTGTAGAAGGAGTGCACAGTGAGCTTGTTTAGTTAATCTCTGGCTCCGCCTAAGAAATGAATGGCACTTTCTTGTTCTTATTATAGAGAGGGAGTTTTATTATCAATTTCGGTGATTAAAAGAGCAAGTCCTGTTTGAAAAACTGGAGTG
>NW_009746695.1:0-1708 GCF_000703405.1 Apaloderma vittatum | reverse complement strand
AGTTCTCTTTTTTTCCTTTTTTTTTTTTTTTCCTTTGCCATTAAAAAGCTGTCTTTTGCAAATAAGATTTTTAGGAAAATGCTGAAATCCCTCCACTTCGTCTGGTGACTAACTTTCTACAAGTCTGAAATGGTTTTGATTACCCAACTCGTTGTTTACCAGAACTTTTTCTATCTGCCTCCTTAACTCCTTTTCCTTCAGACACAAAAGAAGAAAGCACAGGAGGACTTAAACATCACCAGATCATAACAGCAGCATTTTACTGCCCTTTATAACGATGTCAGATATACATATACATCGTACTAGAAGATCAAGGAAATTAATTTTTTTTTTAAGTTTTCCTTTTTTTTTAAAGTTTTACTCGTGACGGTTTTGCAGGGTCAAAGACCCTCTACAGCAGGATAGGTAGGCCTCCAGGTCACACTGCCTGGACAAAACATGGGGCATTTTCAGGTTAAATGCTGCAGATTATCAGCTCACGTGCTGTCTTCATTTGTCAGAGAACATGTTCTTGTGTGTGCTTATGGCTGTATGTCCCTTTATACAAAAGCTTTCTTGTGCATGCTGTGCTGTTTCAGCTATCTTTCCTCTGCTACAAGAACACCACGTTTTTTCAACGCCTGATTACAACTCTGCTATCGACTTATCTTACTATTTGACTCATAAAACTTCTTCAAAGGCTCTTTGGCTGTCACTTACAATGTAGAGTAGCCACAGAAATATGTGTTAATGAAAGGAAGGACGAGAAAGTGAAAGAGCAGAGGAAGAAATTAATGCGGCAGTTTGGTGTTCGCTGGCACGTTCTATCCTCCAAACACATGGGACTACAAAATTCCAACTTCTGCTCAAAACATCTGCAGAGGTAAACAGTGGAAGAAGATTCTGGTGATTTTTGCCTCTCAAAGACTCCAGCTATCAAAATCATTTATTGAGAAGCAAGAAACACCAGACAGTTCTTAGAATGTGAGGGGGGAATTCAGTGTAATAAAGCCACTGCAGTTTTTCCAGGGAGATAGCTGAGGAAAGATATCAGTTGGCTCATGAAGTATTACAGTAGGAGGTAACTGATTGATATCAGCTATGTCAAATGCTCTGACCGTTGTCTTATTCTGTGAGTTTCTGACTTAGTAACTTAGAAACAAATTTTCATTCATACATTTGCATACATACAGGCCTGTCTCTCAGATAACCCATCCCCATTTCTAAGCAATTCAGGTACCTCCTATAAAATCAGAGAGAGGCAACATAACCAGTGGCTCCCTGGCAGGGACTGCTAGAGAAAGAGATCAAAGGGAGATATCAAACATTTAGAGACAGAGGGTCGAAGAGGGCAAAGAAGGGGGTTTGCAGACAAAATTCCCACAATATTGCTCATTTATGGTCATCAGATTTTGCAGGTGCTTTTAAACAGAAATATTCTCATTGTAGAAATGAATATACAGCATTTAGTGTGAGGAAAAGCCTGCGGGACTTTAAATAATTATGCAATTAGGGGACCTAGGTTCTGTTCCCAGTGCTGTACTTGTGTATATTCATCTGATCAAAATGATTTTTTGTTAACGACTGAAAATTCTTCAGGACAGAGATTGTTTTGTGCCATGTGCCAGCTGTAGACATGGTTTTGTTGGGGCTGTAGAAGGATTCAGAGAGTACAAGGGATCAAAGAATGTAAGGGTGAGAGGGAAGAAATTAACAAAGTAAAGGTGAT
>NW_009746694.1:0-1722 GCF_000703405.1 Apaloderma vittatum | reverse complement strand
TATGATTGATTCTATGATTCTATGATTGATTGATTCTATGTCATTGTTACAAAGGGAAAGTTTCTGTTAAAGGCACATTGGAGAAAACTGTGTAGCCACTGAACATTGTCCATTGATGTTCAGTCTAAAGAAGCAATGCCTACCTTCTATGAGTTACTTAGAGATGTATGAAGTCACGGGTCCTTCTCAAAAGATATCAGAAAAATGTCACTAGTAACGTCTATATCCTATACTAAATGGCGAATATGTAGCAAAAGGGACTACACAGAAAACTTGCAGTTTTAGTATAAGGCCAAGGATAAATATGAATACAACGGGCAGATACTACACAACATAATAAGGCCTATTGCGTCTTTCTGTGCTTGACATTTTCTGCCTTTGCCAAACAGAGATGTTAAAAAATTATTTTTTTTCTTTCTAAAAAGCTTGTTGACAAGAGAGTTAATATCCTAATAACTTCAAGTAATGGTTTGGGGTTTGAGGTTTATTTAAGTGATATGGTGCAATAAACAGTCCTACACAGGCATTCCACAGCAGGTTGCACAATTAAAGTTGTACTGCTCTTTCTTAAGTATTTCTAGTGCCCTAATTAGCAATTCAGCTAGTGCTGTGCAACAGGTGAGCTTGTTATGGCTTATGAAAATGTGAAGTTTGTGATGAAAATAAACCTAATGTAAATGTATGCTACTTAAATTCAGCATGTCACTTAACATTCTGCTGTGCCTCAGCTATCTACAGAATCTAAGTAGAATTAAGGATTGGATTAGACAGAAACTACATCCTTGATACATGAGGCTTTCTTGCTACACAGTATTAAATGTTTCATATCTTAACAGAATTATCTCCCCCTGACAGGGAAAACCTTCTCTACATTGTATGAGCACGCTGTAAAGAACATATAAGGAGCAGAAAGGAAGAGCAGCTCATTGACAAAAAGAATTATCAGCTAGGATAGGCAGTATATACAAACACTAATAGTGCTTTAAGACTTACATTGACTTACATGGCTCCTATTTGGAGAGGTGCTATGTCAAATCTCTACTGTCCTCAGGAATGTGAGGAATGTGTGATAGGTGTCATAAGCAAGAAAATATTTCCTTGCTATTGTTAATAAAAAATCTATGGATTCAGAATGTAAACTACTTCTCTGGAAACCATGAAGGCAGGTTTATTAAGACTGTCAGAGTTAGTGGCCTGCAGTTGCTAGTGGTTTACTCTTATGGGACACTAAGGGCAAATTTACTGTGATTAATCTTTCCAGATATTCAGTTCTACCACCTCCTCCATTAAGACAAAAAAGGACATTAAGCAAACAGCAAGCTCTACTGTACTAATGAGATGTATGATACCACAGTCTTTTATGTAAAACTGAAAAACCAGCAGGAAAAATTCAAGAACATCTAAGCCTTGAAGACAAGGTACCTCTCTCTTGTCTTATGTTAATGTGTTGCAGTACAGAAATCAGATGTAGTTAACAGTTTCTGGAACAACAAAATGACGTTTTAGCTTGGAAAGGACAGTTACTTTTAGCTAATCTTCTTTCAAAGACAGAGAAAATTACCTAATGTAAGAAAATAAACATTTTAGAGGGAAAAGGCATAAATAAGCGTGTACATCTCACGTAACGGATCCAACTTAGTCTTCATTCCATTGCGGTACAGCAGTCCACAGATGGATGCTTCAGAAGCTGAATAGACTTGGTCACCAATGAATGAAGACTGG
>NW_009746693.1:0-1716 GCF_000703405.1 Apaloderma vittatum | reverse complement strand
ATGCATCCATTGTTGAGGAGCTTATTTGAGCTATACTTTCAAAAGGTGACTTAAGGCAATTTGAGCTTTATTGTTATCTGCTTGAGCAGAGTTATTTTACAAAAAATACTACATATTTTGTGTTTAACACAGTTTTTGCGTGCAATTCTATTTTTTTCCTGTAGTGTAGGTCAAAACTTCAGAAATAAAAGGACTTTTCGGGGGTTTATGTATACTGTATACTTGCTACAGACTTTGCTTTCTGTACATGTCATTTTAAATATAAGTAACTAGGCTTGGTAGAACTGAAAATAATGAATAGACTGGATTACGTTTCAAATGTCAAATGCCATTTCTTACCTACAGTTAAATACTGTTCATGTTGTTGATTTGTTCTGTAACTAACTTAGACATTTTCAGACATCAAAATCTTCCTTTAAATAAAAAAAATATAAAAATAATCTTTCCATAAAGATCTGCATATACAGATGTGTCCAAATCTTCTTAACTAGCCTCTAACTTAAGAGAAAAAGATTTTTACTGAAAGTAAGAATGCGCATTTGCATGTGCAAAATACAAAGTACTATGATTTAAATCAGCGTTATGTAATTATATTCTTTGGTTTTGTTTGAAAAGACAACACAGTGATTTTAAAGACTGAATCCAAATTCATGCAAAAAAGGAAAATTAATCAATTTTCTTCATATACATTAATTTTAATGTAGACATCGTATCTCTTCAGTGAACCTGTCATTTCTACCAGAACTGAAGCTCTTGATTGCTTTTGCTACGAGCATGCTGAGTGATGCAGAAACTGCTGGTACAACATTAGCTAAAACACTGTTTAAGTTCCTGAAACAACTGGAGATGCCAGTTTAATTATCTGTTTTTGCACATAATAGTAAATATATTCTCAGTTTCTGCAGGCAGCAAGTGTATAGAAGGTGTGAAGGAAAAAGAATTATTTAAATGTCAGGAACTGATCGTTAAGTTGAACACAACCTCATGGAATATCTTTGGAGTCCACTAATCAGTAAGTTAGCCTTTGTGACAGATGCAGTCATATGAGATTAAAAAAAAAAGAAGTTGCATTGGTTGATATTTCATGTCCTTTACAGTAGAAAGTGCACTAAAGGTTATTGAATAGCAAATACCTGAATGTCCACAAAGTACGGTGTCAGGAACTCTGGGCTCATCATAGGGTAAAATTTATTCTCTTATAATCTTATCCAGTTCCTATCTCATTTTGAAAACTACTTTTCTCCAGCAAAGATTAAGTTCATAGCTGTGAAAAGCTCAAAGTAGTCTAGACTGCTGGAACAAGGTTGTCTGAACTTTCTGATCCTAAAAATCTTTACACATAGGAATGTTTGGAGGATAAATTGGCACCCGTTTAGGAGTTACGATAGCTATGCATTAATGCTGCCTATACATGGCCAACTGAGTGATCCAAGGAATGGCTTTTCAAAAAAAAAAAAAAAAAAGCTAGTATTTTGCCTATTGGTTTCTCTCCACACAGCCGATTAGAAGAGTTGATTACCTGACACCTCTCATTGTGTTCACTTGTATCTCCTTAGCAATTTAGCCTTTACAATTAGGTCAGGATAGTTAGTGGGACTTAGTAGCCACTGGGAAATTAGGTGAAGCTCCTTCAAGAGTCATCTTGCTCAGGCTTAATATCTGTGATAATTTCAATGCCTTCCACTGCACCTGCAAAAACATTTGCTATTATTTTCT
>NW_009746692.1:0-1663 GCF_000703405.1 Apaloderma vittatum | reverse complement strand
GCTCAGCTCTGAGTGAAATTCAGGAAAAAGCAGCCCCTCCTCAATGGTGGATGATTTGTTGTGGGGTTTTGATTTGTTTGTTTGTTCAATTGTTTGAACCAGTTGTCAAAGTGGCAACAATGCTCCAGTGTTAAGATTTGATATTGGCTCCCAGAGATGAAATGAACTGCACTTTTACAGGACAAGGACAGATTCCGGACTGTGGAAACAATTGTTATTTTGGTTTTAGCATTCTCTACAGGAAGTGTGACTAGCACCTCTCCCAGCAACATTATGAATTGTGAAGAAAGCAACCTGCAGAAAATTAAGCACCTGCAAAGTGCTACAGTTGCCCATATTGTATATATTTAACATATAAATACCTTGGAATGTCACATTACATCTCACAAATAGTCACATTACATCTCACAAATGATCACATCACATCTTCAGAAATGGGAAGGATGCACGATAGCCCTGTGCTCCCAGTCCTTTAGCATCTCACTTGGCCGGAGGGTACCCCATGAAGTGCTGCAGCAATAACAGAGACTTCCACACTCAAAAATGCATCAGTCACACTACAAAAGGCTTCAGGTTGCAGCTCCAAAGCAGCAACCCACAGGAAAGCAACAAAGTCAGATGCTTTTTTTAGCCTTTTTCACAAATGCAGACTGCATCTCAGCGGGAACAGTACTTCTCTGGGGAAGGACGAAGGATGCAGGTACCTGTGTGAGATATTCCAGTCCAGGAGGGCAGTGTGGAAGAGGAGGAGGGACAGGCATCCAGATTGTCCCCTCCTTCCCGATGGGCTGGTTCTGGATGGGTGGAACAGCAGTTCCAGCTGGGAATCCCATGGCCTGTACCTGGAAGCCAGAGCTCCCCACATCTGTGACACCTGGCACAGGACAAGACATGCGGTTGTGAAACTTAGGTGTTGGAAAATGAATTCCCTCATGGATCATCAAAAGATTAATTCATTTACTATTTTGAGCTATGAAGATTCTTATATATACAATATATTTCAGTTATGAATACTAGAGCTTTCTTGAAGACAGTGACACTGGATTGGGATGTTCTAATCCCTCCAGACAAAACCAAACCAAATAAATAAATGCATCATTCTTGAATACAGCAGAAATCTTATTCACACAAAGATAGGCAATTCAAAGCATGAGAAATAAATAAAATAAGGCTATTTCTAAGCAGAGAAGACAGAATATCTTAAAACACACGAGAAGTATTGGCATTTACAAGTTGTCAGTTGAGCAAATGAGCATTTTTAAGACAAAGCTGGGAAATGTCCTTTTAGCAAAGTTAAGCTGCAGTTTTCAAACCAGATGCGTGTGATCTTAAAACTGCACTTGCCCTTTTGTTTAATAGATTCTATTTCAAAACCCTGGAAATCCACAACTCCCTCATGGAGGAGAAGGTGCGTAGTAGAGGAAGAAATAGTTCCACATTCTGTGTATGCCTAGGAAGTCTTCTCCAGTTAGCACTCAATAGGAAACACAAGCTCTTTTGCAGCACATCAGGGTTTAGACGCTCAGCATCCCGCCAGATGGCACACACAGCACTGCCTGGTGCTCACACCCCATCCCACACACATCCACTGTGCACAGTCCCCTGCCCTGCTCGTAGCAACACGACCTTTGCTACAGAGATTATTTCTGACCTTGGAGCTGAA
>NW_009746691.1:0-1708 GCF_000703405.1 Apaloderma vittatum | reverse complement strand
GAGCTCAATGGGGCTGGTTTAGAGACACCCTAGGAGAGGATCTGGAAAGTTAAGGGTTAAAGTCTGGCCAGCTGGACTTTAAGTAGCAGGCAGTATTCAAAGCACAGTGGACAAGTGGGATGTGAGAAGCCAGAATATGCAGGCACTGGGAATTGTGGGTGGCACTGAAAAGCCAAATACAAGAACAGAAACATGTATCTCAATATATATTTCCATTACAGTCACAAGCACAAATTGTGAGGGGGGAGACACATCTCAAGAGCAACATATGTGTTATCTCATGCCTTCAGCTAAGTATACAAGCATGGGATTAATGTCTATTTAACATAAAGCTGAAGGTTTGGTCTACAGATGGGCAACAGCATGTGTAGCTTGTAGCATAGAACTGTCTTAAATGGATGCTGTCACCTAGCATTGTTTCTCACAAAATGTTACCCTTCAGTTCTGTCCCTAATCCACTTGCAAGGGTGCTGAGCTGTCTCTTCAGCACACGTGTACTCAGGAAACTATAGGCCAGTGAGTCTGACCTCAGTCAGTCTAGGTAAGAATCTAGTGACCATAAAATGAGATGAGAACACAAAACTGTGGGAGAAATACAAGTTGATAAAAAGCAACCTGTGTGGCTAAATCTTGTCAGACGGAAGTAGTGGGTGTTTTACCCCCTTTTAAGGTGACGATGCAGTGAGCAGCTGCACACAGGAAGCGATGCGCATGGACATCTGGAAGACACTTGGCACAGCGAGGCATAGCAGACTGGTGGGTAGGGTTAGGAGGTACAAAATGTGCCTGGGCTATACCAAAGGAGAAAACGCGATGGGCATGCATGCAGAGGTAATGAGCAGAATCTTGTACTTTGAGTGCTTTTGTACATCCTTCCTCTAGCCAAATAGTTGTGGGGTACTGAGAGAGGGGATGAGGCTTTACAGAGGACCTTACTCTACATTCAGGCAATTTTTGCCTCAGAATTTTCTTCTGTGCCTGTTTATGGTGATTTTTTTTTGTCTTTATGAATCTGACCAAGCGTCTCTTAAAAGAGAACTTATCTTTCAATCTACTGTTATTGAGGTCAAATGTTAGGAGCATGCTTTTAGGGCAGTATCTTTGACCTTGCTAGTTCTGTTGTAGTTCTGTCCTTCTAAAGCTTAGGACTCTATCTGCTTTATGAATGCAATTGAAATCAGTGCCTTTATTCTCTGCTTTCTGTTTGCTCTCTCAAATGAAATGCTCTTGTGTTCTGAGTGGAAGCCAAGAATGGTAGTATGCAACACTTCAGCTGCAGCTGCCTGATTTGGAGACCTTTCAACTGGTCTTCACAAATTTTCTACTAATGCTTTGCTAAGACGCCCTGCTCATGCATGACAGTGGAGCTGGGAAGTGACCTACAAAGTATCTGCTGTTGTTTAGTCCTTTGAGCCTCTCTGTAAGGGGCATAAAACAGCCACTTGAGCAGAATCCAAAGCCCTCTCTTCAGTTCCACACTTTTTATTCAGTGGATCAGTTCTGTGTTTTCCATTGTATTTAAAAGTAGATCCATTGTAGATCCCCGCTTTTAGCTGAAATAATCCTTAAGTTTTCCTTCATGGGCTCTATTCCTTCAGAAATTATTCTCTTAACTCATCGCTGCTTATTTTTATAGACCTTTCCTTATAATATGTTTGATAATTTGTAGATATCATAGCTATCATAGAATGGCATAGGCTGGAAGGGA
>NW_009746690.1:0-1708 GCF_000703405.1 Apaloderma vittatum | reverse complement strand
CAGGTGTCCGTGCTTCAGCAAGCTGACCTAAGCAGGAGGTATCAAAGCGTGCCAGAACAAAGTGGTTTTCGCTTTGTGAGTTTCCAGTCTCTCGGTCAGGTACTGTCTGATCAGTCCCGTGAGGTCCTTGCCGGGATGTCGTCTGCACGGACACTTGCCTGACAGCTCCGGCGCTTCTGAGGTAAATGCAGAGTGCTCACCTCAACAGCCGGGTGGTGTTAGCCAGCGTAAGGAATGGTACGTGCCAAATGGTATTTGGTTCCTTTGACCCAGTTTTGAAGTTACCAGAAATATATGCTGTATCAGTAGGAAAAAATTCATAGAATGGCTCCAGAACCATTCTCAGCGCTGCATGGTGTGAGAAGTGTGCTCTGGCTCTCCTCTCTACACTTTTTTTTAACAAGAGGAATTCCTCAGAGAGCTGCCAGCTCTGAGGTTATTAATACTTTCAACCTTGAAATAATACACGTGTGCTTTTTAGACATAGTTTATGGAGCATATGGGTGTGGTGCCATAACATGCTGTTCTGTGCAGCGTATCAGAGTCCAGAAAGTATCGAGCTGGCGGTTCACTAGGGTTTTTACTGGCCAACCCACTTTAGATGCGGGAGTTTGAGCCAGCATGGATTAATGGCCAGAAATAGTACAGTAAAACTCTTAAGGTGCTGGTGGGCGAGTGCTCATGAACTCTTCTGATCCAAAGGCTGCTGTGGAGAGAAAAGGAGCTCTAGTGTCTTAACACTCCAACACTAAAACTAGCGGGAAATGGAAATGGGTCATGCCTTGTTGACTTCCCTGAACTGTAGGAAATGGCACTGGGGACCACCAAATCCTGATTTTGCTTTGTCTCTCAAGCACTCTTAAGTTTCTGTGTAACTTAATCTTACAGGGAACTAAAATACGTGAGATTATATAAGTTCACCTCATTCAGTCTAACTAAAATGCAGCGACTTTATACTGGGAGAGAAAATGAACTTCATGTGTTCCCATTTAGTTGAAAGAGAGAGAAGAAGAGAGTACTGCCTGTAACCTGATGCAAAAACTTATCCCAGTGACATTTTATTCTTCTGCCTGGTCCATATTTTGGCGTCTTTGATTCCTGTTGATAGAGCCTCAGTGAAAAGTCACTGAAACACCACAGCTTAATTCAGGAGGTAGAGTGGACAGCCCTTAGGCTGGGTTGGGTCGTTTCAGCTGGCTCTTTGCCTTTGAGGTGCAGCCATCGTGCCTTCAGGGGCCTAAAAAACTTGTCTTGATCTTAAACTTGCTCAGGTTAAGACAATGAATAGATTAATCCTTTAAAGTTAGATTTTGGTGTGTTAAAATCAAGTATCCAGCAGTCAGGACACGTGAGCGCTAATGCTGCTTGTGACACGGTTGCAGACCTTCATTCTTTGCTTGGGGACTCTTGTGCTTTTCTGGGTACAAATTCAGATCAGCCTTTTCTTTATTTAGTGTACACTATCCAAGTGCAGTGCTGAATAGAGAAGTTTCTCATTTCTTTGTAGGCCTTGTTTCTAGGCCTTAATTGCCGTGGCACTGAGCGTCTTCACTGACCTTCTTCACAGCCCAGTAGGTGAGAAGGTTCTGCGGTCCACATCCAACAGAGCAGGGAAGGAGGCATAGACCGAGCTGTCAGAAATCTCACCTACCTTCAGGATTCCAAACTGAAACAAGGGGGATGCCTGCTTTTTATTTTCTTTTCCCCC
>NW_009746689.1:0-1727 GCF_000703405.1 Apaloderma vittatum | reverse complement strand
GTCTTAGTCACTCACACTCTCAGTGAGACTCTTCAGAAGAACCATCACATAAACCCCATAGATTTGGAAGTCATGGCAGTTTTTAAATGGCCTGAAGGGTGTGAATGTAGTAATCAGCTCATAAACCTAATTTTGATGATGACTTTTTTGCATGATAAGGGAGGAGAATGTGCTCTGATCTGCTGAATGTCTGGGGGTTACAACAAAAAATCAACAAAATCATGAGTCATGTCTGTTTTGCAATTCAGAAAACAAGCATTATTTGTGATGAATGATTTTCTTAAATAGTAGGATCTAAAACAGGGGACTTGGTGATTGAAAGAGTATATAACTATATACTTATCCATGGAGAAAGGAATAGAGAGATAAAAATTCATCCAAAAAAATTTTATAAAGTTTGGGACAGACTTTTTGATGGAAAAAATGGAGAAGCAAGAAGCTCTTGTTCCCTTTGTCTGTGCAAATAAATTAAATTACTTTCCCCAGGTTTGCCCCTGGCAGTAACTGCTTAGTGATATCCCTGTCCTTGTCCCAGTTCATGGGCTTCTCCATCATATTTTCTCTCTCTGTCCTGCTGAGGGAGGGGGAGTGATAGAGGAGCTTGGTGGGCACTTGGGGGCCAGCTGAGGTCAACACACCACACTTGTGTTGAACATTACTCCAAAGATACGAAGACTTTATTTTTACATTAAGGTCAGAAGCCAAATCAAGTTGGAAATTGTTTTTCTGAACAAGTTATGACTTCTTGGATTGTTCTACTTTCAGTGGTGATTACTGGTATATCACCAAGACAATAAAATATAATGTGTGATACTAAAATAGTGACAAGAGCACTTGCATTTTCTAAGGGAAGTTGCAGTCTGCAATATCAATTTCAATTTTATCAAAGCGTAGAAGGGGAAAAAAATGTATTGTCTTTCACCTGTGAGGCATCCTACTTCCCATGCAATTTACTGCTTCTTGAACCGTTCAGGTTTTCTCCCCAATTTACACCTTCACAGAAATGTGTGAATTGCTGCAGTTAGATGCTAAGTTTGGGAATTGGCCAGTAAGAAGAACTAAAGTTGAAAAGTTTACACTTATTTGGCATTTCTAACAAATTAGTTGAAGGATATAAATAATTTTTAGAAGGGGTAATAGGTGTTCCAATGTGAAGGGAAATAAAATGAATGAAACATTTCTCAAGTGAGTCAACTTTATTTTTCTTTAACATTATGTACTCTCTTAAATAAAATGGAGATTTTTTTCTCCTTGTGTACAGAGATAGACACACATGGAAATATTTATAAATGTAAAAATCTATTTTTCTTTCAGTCAGTATATTTCACAGTGTAATTAAAAAGAAAATATAGATACAGATTTTCGTCAGCTTTAGCTTTACATGTCAGGTAAATGACTACTTGTGTTAAAGTTACCTTGTGGCATTTCTACTAAGTCCAAAAAGATTTTTGAAGTGATCTAAGGACTGACTCTTCTCATAACTACAAATATTTACAACACTTAGGCTTAATATTCAGTCTGTGAATAAATGTCAACATACACTGATTAACCTATACCTTTTGTTATTAAATGACAGAGAACATCACCTATACTGAGTTTTGAAAAAGAGGTCATGCTGTGGAAAGCTCTGAGGACCACTAGTAATCAACACATAATTTTACTGATCTAGATCCTCAACTGGAACAAATCAATATAATTACAATGAAGCATGTGGAGTTTCTGGAAAA
>NW_009746688.1:0-1670 GCF_000703405.1 Apaloderma vittatum | reverse complement strand
ATAATGTGTTTAAGGTTTTGCTTTTCTTCTGCCTTACTTGGCTGCATTTACTTCACTTCAGCTACCAGTTAAAACCAAAAGAGCCCTGTCCCTTGCGCTTTTTGATGTTATCTCCAGAGTCTTCTAGCTTGCACACCCACACTTAACCATTTAAAATGGTTAGTCTTTGCTCATTACAGCACTGTTTGTTCTGCATTAGGATCTCGTAGATGACCTGAAATCAGAACTTACTGGCAAATTTGAAACACTGATGGTGTCTTTGATGAGGCCAACATATCTTTTTGATGCTCATGCACTGAAGCATGCCATCAAGGTAAGAGGAATGAGGGAAGGGAATTAATACATTATATGAAATGTTTGTTGCTCTTTATTGTTTTTTTAGGTATTAATATTTGTTTGTTAAGGGGAATGCTAGTAGAATTAACTTTTTATTTTAAACTTGATAATGTTATCCTAACACCTACTTATTTGCTAATACCATGTTTTTTCCTGTTTTCTTAATCACCCTAGTAACTCATTAGAGGGAGTTTAGAAATCTAGTCTGTATTAATGTTTTATGTGAAATTATTTTCCTGAGAAACTATGTAATCTCAAAAGAACAGTGTTGCTATACATGCAGATTTAAACCTGTATAGCATAAGACTTGTTCCTTCTGATTTAAATGACTAGATATGCATATTTCTTGTATATTCTTTTTGCTGGTAAATGATAATGATGAAGTTGAGTGGACACTAGATTTTTCTGCTGGGAGCAGCCCAAGTTTCATAGCTCTGTAGCTGTACGTGTATGCTGCAAAGTAGTTCAACACATTTCATTTCAGTGTAATGTTATTTGTATGCCACTTGTTGACTGTTTAAGCAAGAGAGTGTTTTGCCCCCGATGGATTACAGTGCATCTTCAAAACTGATGGACCAATGTACTTCTGTCAACTGATGTCCGCTAAAATGATGAGTGGACATTATCTGTATTATTTAATGCATTCTGAAAAGCTGTCTCCAGTAATACAAAGGCAAGAGGGGACAGTCCTGTCAGGGTTACTTTTCTAACATTTCTCTTTAGCTGAATGCATTTGTTTGTAAGCAAACAATTTACAATCTATATGTGTAGATATTTTAGTGTGATTTATTCCATGTGGTATTCCCTCCCCTCTTTGTTACACCTGACTGGTATTATCAGTCTTTGGAAGTTCAGGAACTGAATGTCCCTGGATTATTCAGAAGATTATTGATTCAAGTAGAGGACATTGAACTTGACTAGTGTCAGGTAGTGCTTAGTTTACTTACATGTAAATTCCCAAGATGCTTGATGACCAGCTGGTTAATATGTAGACTTAAGTGAACTGTGCAAGCTAGTGCTCATGAACTCATGACCCAGCAAATAGTGTCTGAGACAACAGAAACTTTAATCCTGGAAATTTTCTGTGATGTCTTTGTATGCAGTGGGGGAAGGGAGGATGGCACCGGACAAAGAAACTGATAAAGGCCTTGTTTGACTGAAAGGAAAAAAGTGTATTCCCAAGCTCCTTTTATTGATTTAGGAGTCAAAGACTGACAGAGAAATGACAGAGCAGATAGCTGTAGGAGGGAAAATAGTGATGGTGAAACAAGAGTGGTTTTGTTCTTGTCACTTACAAAAAGTGATCATGGAATCATAGACTGGCCTAGGCTGGA
>NW_009746687.1:0-1704 GCF_000703405.1 Apaloderma vittatum | reverse complement strand
AAAAGAAAAGAAGAAGAATTTAAGGTAACTATTACCTGGCATTATTGATAGAGTGGGTCAAGTTCATTGCTACTGGGTACGGAGAAAAAACCTGAAATTTGGTGATTCATCCATGTCAAAATATTTTGCCAGTATTTCTAAGGTGACTATCACTCTCAAGGATTGACTGAATTATTGAGAAACACCTTGTACATTATTTTGTGGGCATTCTTTTACATGAAACGCAAACACAACCAAGTGCCTGGAACCCGTGAGAGCGAGGCAAAGACACAGTGGCATGTTATTGGCCTGACAGGGAATTTGAGAGAAAAAGGGACAAAGTACAGTCTCAGTTGCGAAAGTGATTATAGGGCTTTATGTGTGTTTGGCAGCCCTGCAAAAATGATGGTTAGTTTTGTGCAGACTGACTTGTACAGATTGCATATGGGCAGTCACCTGTGAAGTTCATGCCATTCAGCATAACCGTGACAAACTTTATTGTATTCAGTGTGCACGTATCTGCATTTCCATCCAGATTTTCTCAAAATGGTGGGAATCTCAACATAAGAGAAAGAGGATTTTTCATAGTTGAGCACCATGTACTATGGTCACACTCAGTTCTACAGCTTGTTGCAGCGCAGAGAAGGAGCACCTACAACTGTCTGGGAATGTAGTATATGACAGAAGCCAAATCCAGAGTGCCTCTAACAAACTGCCCCATGGCTGAGGTTCTTGCATACTTAGAAAATTCAAAATCTCTGAAATGGTATGAAGAGGGACTTCGGGTCAAGTTGTATGTGAAATCCTTCACCAAAGGGAAGGGATGGAGACCTCTCTGCTGCGTCTGAAAAGTTACAAACACAACAGATTTCTTCTGCACTGTCTGAAGTTTGTGTAGAGTCCAGATAAGCAGAGCTTTGTACCAGTAGTAACCAGGCTTACAACGAACTAGAGTTATTGCTTATGTAATGACTGAATCAACAGTGCAAAATTAAACACCTTTAAGTTCGAGAGACTTTAGCTAGTTTTTCATCTGGAAGCAATGCTATCATCTCAGAAATGGTTTTGCACCTAAATTTCTGAAGACACAATTCGTGAAAAAGGTTTTAGAGAAGAAGATTAGATAAAAGTACTCAGAGAAAGTCCATGTTTCTTGGAACACTCTTAAATTTCCTTCTCCAGTGATAAGGTATAAACAACAGATGAAGGAGAAGCATTTGGTCCCTTGCTGCATTCTTCTCTAGAGGGTGTTTGTGCAAAAAGCTGTTTTTCAACAGTGAGCTTGAGGAGCACAGCAAAGAGGTAAAAGTGTCTGGATCCAAGCTTCCTTTTAACTGAAGCTGCAAAAATCTGCAAGATGCTCTCAGACTGGGTAAAGAGGATAAATACTTCATTTGAACTTATTCTCCAAAATTCTGTGCCTCTCAAAAGACAGTTCTTCCACTGCACAGGGTAAGCCTTGGGGCTCCCTAGTCCTCTGCAACCAGGAGACATGCTGTGAAAAACTGTAGAAGGAAGGGACAGTTGTGTGTGTTATCTAAATGGAGAAGCAAGAGATCTACATATGCTGAAGAGACAGCTGCACTGGTGTCATGGTTCCAGCCAACTGGACAACAAAGAACCATGTGGTCACTCACTCAGTCACTCACTCACTCACTAATTCACTCACTCGCTCATTCACTCACTCTTCCCCCCACCTCCACAGGGATGTGGAGGGAGAAAATT
>NW_009746686.1:0-1672 GCF_000703405.1 Apaloderma vittatum | reverse complement strand
AGGTGTAAGTAACCTACAGATAAGGTTACGTAAGGCATTAATCTACAGAAAGAAAACACTTCTTTGTTTAAATTATATATTGTCTGTGGCCATCCATCTTTGTTTTCAGAATCTGATTAAGTTCAGTAATGTGTTCAAAGTTTTCTATCATTTTTCACAAGAAATGACTTACTTAAAATCTAAGCATTCTGCCTGCTAGAGACTTCAGTGAACAGCACTTACCAAAGAGCTCTTGCCATAATTTTTCTTCTCCAGGTTTGATCTTTGGCCTTGGTGGAGGCTATTTTGCTCGGGTATGCTAAGTTGCATAATCCAGTCCTGTTAAGTACAAGCTGTTTTACAAAGTGCTCATTTTTAATGCTCTAGGTGATACATTTGTGGGTATAATGAGTGTTGGCTTTATGTAACATAAGAGACCAAGGGAATGGAGTTTCATTTTTGCGTCATCTTACATCTAGTAGTGAGTGTACTTCAGTGTGTTGTACCGAATATAACAAGCCTCACACAGTGAGTGCATTAAGACAACAACATTAGATGCTCTCTAAGCGTTCTATGCGTTAGGCAGTGGAGCTGAATATCCACAGTAATTACATTCACATTTAATATTACCCTTCTCTTCTAGATCACTTATTGGAACGGAGACAGAGGCACCAATTAAGCAGTGCCCAGTTTGTCGCATCTATATTGAGCGAAACGAGGGCTGTGCTCAGATGATGTGCAAGAACTGCAAGCACACATTTTGCTGGTACTGTCTACAGAATTTGGATGTAAGTGCTGCAGAAAAAACCCAGCTAGATAAAGTGTAACAGGGTTGGGGTTGCTCTGAGGTGCTGTACAAGCACTCTACAAGCTTGTTGCTACCCTAGTGTATGTCTTGGTTCAGTTCGGCTCTTAACTTCGTTTCTTCCCTCTCGTTCATCCAATGCTTTGATTTATATCGACATTCATTTTCTGTAAAGGATTATAGCCATGTCTGTTGGTCCCCTGCTAGTTCTTTGAGGGGGATGGGACAGACTGGTTGCTTTCTGGAGGTCTGTTCCAGCACTACCTTTCTCTGATTCTCTCTTCCAGTGCAGTAAGAACAGGTTGGTTGAGAGCCAGGAAGTGTGTTCCCTGTGCTCCAAGTGCAAGGGTCATAGCCTGTCCAAAAACCGATGTGGTGCTGGGTGAAGGGGTTGTTTCACAGACAGGTTCATTAAGAGCTCCTATGGACTAGATCTTCTTTACTGGTCCATCTCTAGTGCTGTGCTTGCTGAAGAGAATGATTGGTTAGTAGGCTTGAGGATAAAAATGCTGAATTGTGAACATGGATTTAGAAGTGCAGGTTGGTAGTTATTTCTCAAGTGATACCAACTAGTCTCGACTTGTATGGACTTCCAGCTCCCCAGCAGGATTAAGAGTACAGGAAATAACGTGCTCATGTACTTGGAAGCTTCCCTTTTTGGCACAGTCATCAGTAACAAGTGTGGGAGCGTGAAAAAGGACTTTACCAGCACCTGAAATAAAATGTTAGATGCTGCATGGCTTTTCTTTTTCTTCGTATTCCACAAACGATGAGACTTCCTCATTCTTTACTGTTCTTTCTCTCAGTATGAGAAACAAGTTTTGCTTAGCGTTCTGTCCTGTTTCCGTGTGCGCGAGTGTGCTTTTTCACCATGAGCCTTACGGCTTT
>NW_009746685.1:0-1698 GCF_000703405.1 Apaloderma vittatum | reverse complement strand
ATATCTTCATTCGTGAAGCCTAGCCATGATGGTGATGAACTCAGATGTGGAGGCAAAATTTTCGCATGAGGACCATACCCAAAAAAATAAAGCAGTAGACATTAAAAAATCCCAAGTTTTTAACAGATTAGAATAATGAAGTCAAGGGAAACCCTTGAGGGATGAATTAGCTTACGGTATTCTAAAAGTATTCAAAGAAATACAGTAATTCTATCATTCACTCCAGACACCTGCCTTTCCAGACATAGCTCTGAGGTAATTCAACCCGGGCCATGCTTATAGTTGTATGATCTGGCAAGGGTGTTGGTTGACAAACATGGCTGCAGTTCTCCCTTGGTGTACTATCATGACCATTGAAACGTTTCTTAGAAATTAAAAATTCTTGAGTGTCTTAAACCTAGTAAAATAAGCTATAGTTTGCACATTTTCTGAAATCTTGACCATAATAACATATAAAGCCATCGAAGATTTAGGGGGAAAAAAAGAAGAACTGGCTGTATCTTGGGAAGAACACATTTACATAAAGAAGAAAAAGACTGAGGCAGCATGTGACCATTGTAAAAAATGCCTTAAGCTGTGCTGTGACTTGAAATGTTTGTGCGTGGTTTAAGAAGCTTCGAGGTAAGGTAGATGGTGAAGTGCATCATACCACGGAGAATACCCTAGCAGGAAATGCCTGACAAGGCCTGTCACTCATCAGCACCAAGCAGGAAGAAAAGCACATGATCATCTTTAACAACTGGTCTTTAACTATGCTCAGGAGGCTGCCTGGAGCCATGAATATTTATCAGAGGAGAGACATGCTGGCAAGCGTCTGTGGTCTCCTGATGAGAAGGCCTCATAACACAAGAGTGTAAGAAGGTAGGAAACAGTGTAGCCTGGGGTTACTTTAAAATGCTCAGTAATTATGCTTGAAAATAGGAGTCAGGAGAATTCATTTTTTCTGAGAACCTGAGGTATAGAGAGAGGTATTGGAGGGAGAGGCCAGATGGGCCTGGGGAAGGCAAAAGTTTCCAGCCTACTGGTATTCAAGGAATGAAGTACTGACCTGGGTCTCAGTGCAACAACACAGTAAGCAGCCAATGGAAGGAACATTATCTAGATCAGTCTCAGAAAGGTTAAGGAATCTCTTGGTAAGTTGTTGAGCTCCCTGTTTCTCAGTTCACTCCTGAAAACTGCTCCTTGTGGCACTAAGGGCCACCTATAAGTACTTTGGAGCACAGTTCAAAAAATTACACCCTAGTCCACCAGACTATTGGTCAGCTTTCATTACATTCAGAAGTAAGAGATCTAATATGCCAAGTGTTAGTAACACAGGCAACGCTGTTTAATTTCAGTTTACCTAAAACATTCTTCATGCTTTTCGTTCCAGGTGTCTATGGGGTACGCACCAAGCCTTTTTGATGCTTTCAAGGCTGGGTGGTTACTAGGTTTTACAGGACTGATGGAGTCGCAGCAATCTTCATTCTAATAAGGATAACTAGGATGGCCGGGTGCTTTCAGTAAAGCTTTGGCAGCAAATCAGCGAAAAATCTTGATGCTGCAGCCAGCTCCAGCCCTCAGATGTGCAAGGCACACACGGTTACGGCTGGAAGCTCCTCCGGCTGGAAGCTCTTCCTTTCCCAAAGGCTGGCGTTTCCACGATTCTGCAGATCCTATTGCTGGTTCGTGCGGGCGCACTCCCCGGGGAGCAGGGTT
>NW_009746684.1:0-1708 GCF_000703405.1 Apaloderma vittatum | reverse complement strand
TGAAAAAGAAAAAAGAAAAAAGTTGTGAAACTGGTTTTTCAGTCTTGGAGAAACTCTGCAGGCTCGGGGCGGTAACGAGGGGCACGGGACCGGCCGCCCAGACGTCGGAATTTTAATGATTATTTTCTTTTTAGTTTTATTTTGGGGACTCAAAACACCCAGAGAAAACACTCCAGACTGAGGACACTGGCCCGAATAATAGATCATTGAACTTTAGGACGCCTGTTAACTTCCTACACAAACATACTCAACTTTTGTCTCGCTAATCTGCCCTTGATCAGCAGTTTAAATGCTAAAGCTTTGTTACTCAAAAAAAAAGTTTACCGACCATAGGAAAGCAGCAGAATAACGAAGTGCACCGCTCCAGCTGGAGTTACTCTGGCCACCCCCAAAACTGCTACTAAGGGCATTTTTCACTTTCTAATAAATGCTTTATGCAAGCAGGGCAACCGAGAGATAATATAGGAATCAATTCATAAAGCTTACTCTAAACCGATTAATTTGTTGCTTTCAATCCAGAGTCCAATAAACTCCCGGTGTTCCTTTAGTCACTTATACTATAAAAAGATCAAGTTATTTACTGCCAATTAAGCAGCATGTTTTGTCTTTGTCCTTTGTAAGCCGTATGCGCTCATGCCGAGGCATCTGGCTATCTGCTAAGGACCTTCAGACTGATACCTCCAGAGCAGCGAGGTCGAACTTTTCCTGCCACTGCCCCAACTCGGCTGCAAGGAGGAGAACTGAGCCCGATTTTAAACACACATTTCCTCAGAAAGAATACCTGGAGGTATGTCCAGTGACCGCACAATAAACCAGAAGAACTGCACCAATTAAGCTGTAACAAAAACCCCGAGACTTTGGAAAGAAAACCACTCTAAAAGCCATTAGCATTACATTTATCCGAACGCATCATATACCTTTATGTAAATCGATTTTTGATGCATTTGTTCAAGGAACTGCCTTTTGTTAGTTTCCAGCTACAGCCTAAATGAATCTGCATTTCCTGCTCCGAGTCTTTAAACCATCTCCCTACGCTTTAAATCACTTCGGGTTTATTAAAAGAAAGAAAAATACTCCATGCCACCACCTTAGCCCGTCTTTGTCGAAGGCAAATATACATAAATATAAAATGGGAAACGTTACACTGAGAAAACCATCCAGTAACCCCATTAAGCTAAAGCTCTTAAGGACAAGCAATACCTTAATGCTGATTAAATCTAAAAAGATGAATCAAGAGGACTGACCAGAAAGTGACTCCCCTGATAACTAAGGACGGGCCCTCATCAAGTTTCATTTAGAGTCGGGGGGAAAAAAAGCTTTTAACTTAAATAGGCTTACTCTAGTAATTACACAGCCAAGCAATTTAGGTCCTGGGATAGGAGTCAGTGAAATAGAAAGCCGAGCTGGAAGCTAGAGGCAAAATAACCCCCTCTTTTAACAGCGTCTCTGGTGTTTTTTTAATGGAGACCAAGGGAGGGAACAAGCAGAGAGCTGGCAATTTGTAGTACAAAAATGGATGCTTAATTCATGTCTTGGTTTTAATTAGGTGATTCACCGGATTTCTCCTGGATTGAAACAAAAGACCGTGTGGGGGGCAGGAAGGGAATTGGAGAGCAGAGAAATAGGGAGCTCACTTTGATCTTTTCTGCCACTGTTTCAGAATACTGTTTACTATGGGGGAAGCCGGTGCCCCAGCCCCCTCCCATCC
>NW_009746683.1:0-1697 GCF_000703405.1 Apaloderma vittatum | reverse complement strand
TGGCAGTGCTGGCTTAACGGTTGGACTCGATGATATTAAAGATCTTTTCCAAGCTAAACAGTTGGCTTTGTCATAGCCCAAGCCATGCACCCACCTGTAGATGTCTCGAGTGCCCATCCCCTTCCGTCAGCAGCTGTTGGGGCCATCGTGGGGAGCAAACCACGAGAAGTTGGTGGTTAAGTCTCACGGTTATTTGCAGCCTCTCTTTGTTAGCTCTACCCACAGCAGGTTACGTTGAGCAGGGCAGGTTGACTTCTTCAGAAGTCAAACACCCTCGGTTGTAAGGACTTAGGTGAAGAAATGCCAGCTGCGGCTCCTAACCTGTGTGCCTGTTCGCAAGCGTGGGGTGAAAGTCTTTGTCGGTGGAAAAAAACTGCTTCAGAAGATTAAAGCCAGATATCCTCTTGCCACTGCCAAAACCAGCAGCTGCCAGCACGGAAACCGAGAAAGGTGTCCCGCGAGCTCTTGCGTTTACAAGTTACAGCTCTACTGTCATTTGAGGGTGACAGAGATCAGTCACAGTCACCTGTTTAGGAGTGTTTGTGCCTTTTAACTACCAGCCGTTCCTGTGCAAAATGAGAAATACAATTACCAGAGCTCACGAAGCAGTTTTTGCTCCTGAGGGCATATTTGGAGACATACAAATGAGAGGTAGCCTCCAACATTCCAGCATCTCGGAATCCTTTCCATAAACAATCGCAAAACTGTCCTGCAAAGCCATATCTATCTACCTTACCGGCAGATTCAGAGCAAATTGTGCTATATGAGGTTCAGCTTCTTTTTTTAATGGACTAAAAAAATTTGCGCAGCTATGCAGATGTTTCAGGCATTTGGCTTGGCATAATCAAATATGGTGAAGAAGTTCTAAGTACATTTCAAGTTTATAGCACGTCAGTTCAGCTGCCTTGACTATTTTTTTCTATAGCAAGTCTGCTGGAAAAATGCATTCAGTAGAGTAAAATGGTGCTGCTGCTAATATTAATAATAATACTTAGCACTTCAATTGCATTTCATATTTTCAAAGTGCTGTACAAATGCTAATTAATTAGGCTGTGAAGCTGAATGCCAAATAGAGAAAAAGCCTTGTGTCTCTGCTTGTAGAACAAGTTATCTTGATTATTGCACTCTTAATATTTTCCTTGGGAAAGCATGAGTAATCCAAGGAACAATTTAACTGCATAGAGCGCAGCAGGGAGGGGGGATAACTGCCTCAGAAACCCAAGGATGTGTTGATCCCAAATGTGTGATGAGCTGTTGTGGTTTTTTAGGGTTTGGAATGAAAGCAAAGAGCCTTTATTCCAGAATTAGTCTTTTGGTTAAGGGGCAATAGTTTGCCCATTCGGTGTGAAATCAGAGTTGGTTTTTTTGCAATTTCACCACAAGGCAGCGCCTTTACAAGGGGTTTTTCTATCTCCCTAAACACATTGTTAACACCCTGATATTAAATCCAAACCTCAAATAACTTTACAGCGACTTCTGGTGATCACTGTGCAGACACCTTGTAGTTTTTTTTGGCCTCCTTTGTGGCAGAGCTTGATTTTTCCCTGGCCCAACTCTGTCCAGGTTCTTCCCTTGAGACAGCCCCAATGCTGCCAGTTGCTGCTGGAGATGCAGCTCTGAGGAGGAGAAAGAGGCGGCTGTTACTCCTCCTCAGGAAAAGGGACATGGGAGAGTCCATCCCTCTTTGTGTCTCTCAT
>NW_009746682.1:0-1694 GCF_000703405.1 Apaloderma vittatum | reverse complement strand
AAATGTTAAAGTAGTTAATGTGTATTTCTGTTAAGCAACAAAGCCAGGACAAATATTCTAAGTAGCTACTTCCTTAAATATGCTCCAATATAGAGAGAATGTACATATACACTTTCATATGGGTATGTAAAAAAAGAATAGAACTCTGAAAATTTCCTTTCCCTTCGTGCAGAGAAAAGCAGGCTTCCTTAAATGCTGCCTGTTTTTAGAATTTAGTTTCTTTTCCAATCGAAACAATATTTGGAAAATGTTCGGTTGTACAAATTAACACCGTCAAGATTTTTTTTTTTTAACTGAAGGTCTAATTTTAATGGTAATATTTCACCTATAAAAAGTGAGGATAACAAGTTTATATTCATACAAAGGTGTTAATTAATGAAAGACAAACCTTTCCCAATTATTGACACATTCCTCTGTAATCCTGTTATGTGGAACATTCTAATGAAGTCATAGTTTATTACTAATGATCTAGCTTTGTTCAGGAAAAAAAAAGGCCGTGAGGGGGAGGGGGTTTGAAATAATTTATTTGCTTTGGTGTATTTTTAATCACAGCAGGTAAGAATGCTGCATTTTGACTGCCACATTGTATGCAGGATGAGGGGGTATGACCTCAGAAGCAGCAACGGAGAACTGGCTCTTTCACACTTCAGCACACACTGCTGTGAACCAGCACTTTGGTCATATTATCCGCCACACCACAAAGCTGTCCGCTAATTATCTCTGAATACGAATTTTATTGAACCTTAATTTTCAGTAATGGGGCCTGATAGTTTGTGAAGAAAGACAAAAGAAGGGTCCCTTTGTTTTTCCCTTACAATAACCTTCTAGTGCTGGAGCTATGGCAGAACTCATTAAACTTGAACAATGAGTTGAAATATGATCATGTTATTTTTGTCCCTGCCCCCAAACTAGGTTAGTCTTGTCTGCCAGCCTGTCCATCTGTCTAACGATATGGGAAGAGACATTGATTTTGTAGTGGACACTGTTACAACACATTCCCAAACTCCTGCCGAATCACCGGGAACATGGATCTGAGCAGAAATTTGATTCTTTTGTACATGTTTGGCAAGATCTCACAGCGAGTTTAGCAGTGATCTGGGCACTATGGGGTGGAGATCTGAAAACTCTGATTAAATCGGGTTAAATGAAAGCTGATCTGTGGTCAATGTGCACTCTGGGAATAGCCTTACACTAGCTAGAAGTACTCGCCCTTCATTCAAACTTTGAGTTAAATAAACATTAAAAATAATTAAAATACTTGCCGTTAATTTGTGAAAGGTCTATAGGTTTCTGCTCAGCTGAGGCTTGGTATATGTTTTGTACTGTCTACAAAGCCCTGCCTTCTCAAGGCATCTTCCACTACACAATGCAGCTCTTGAAAGATTACTGCCTTCTAATTTGGGGGTTTCAGCCTCCACTGGGGAGCTGTGCTGTAGTGCATATACCTCAGGATATACATGAATGCAATGAAAATCAGTGGATTACTCAAAACACAAATATTTCATTGTACTGAAACTGAGTTACTTGTTTTCATGTGCAAAAAATAAGTTAAATACCTTGTCCTTCCTGGATTGTCTTATTAACTCATTACATGGACAGTCTGGATTGCTCATCAACACCTCTGTACCTCCTAAATGGTACTTATTTTGTACCAGAAACATCAATATGTTTTTGGAAAATATCTTCCTCTCAAG
>NW_009746681.1:0-1653 GCF_000703405.1 Apaloderma vittatum | reverse complement strand
AGTCATTCAAAGTAAGAGTTGAGTTTTGTCTTGTGTTGAAGAGGCAGTTTAGAAACTTGGAGGCTTATTCTGTTGTTTAAAAAAAAAAAAAAAAGCCCCTCCCCCAAAAAACCCCCAGAAATAGAGCACTTGTGTAATCTGATATTATCCCATGGTGCAGGGGTCCTTGGGGCCAGCATTATTTGATACGGTCCTGTTACAGGTAGAGCAATTCTTGCAGAAAAATTTATTCAAGGAACAAGGAACTCTACGTCCAAACTTAAAAGAGCAATAAAGGAATAAGGACATGAATTATTTACGTAGAACTATCTAATTTTATCAATTGCAATAGTTTATTTATTTATTTTTTTTACAGGGTAGGTTGATTCACAGTTTTCCAAAGAAAGAACCTAAACTCCTAACTAATGGTAGGCTTCTTTAGATGCAGCCAATCATGAGGAAGCCAAAACAACCCAAACAAAACAAGTTTCTAAAATACTTGCTGTTTCATTAATAAGAAGAAAGTTTTATTGCAGAAAGCATACTTGTTTGATTTGGTTCCACCATTTGTTTTTGAGAGGCAGACACAGATTAGTCTTAAAACTATAGAGTGCCTCAGTAGTTCTTTAATTTTCTATGTCAGACCATTCGGAACAAGTGATCTACACTGAGGCACTAAAAATATGTTAAATTTATTTATTCAGGTAGGCTGGGAAAGATAACTCTTGATGGTAGAAGAGTAGAAATTATTTGATACTGTAACTTGGAAAAAGTTCCCCCAAAATCAGCTATACACTACAGAGTAGCAAAAACTGAATAAAAGGATGATCTTGAGAAAGATGTTTCTTCTGTTGTTTGAGCTTTTTATTTTGGCGTTTGGTTTCTTTTTCCCCAATACGTACCATAGGGAAAAATTACTGAAGTAAGCATCCTTCTTCATGACAAAATACGGCTCCAACTAAACAGATTGTGAGAAATCACACAATCACCTAAAACTTCACAAGATGGATTCAAGCGCTATAACAAATAATCCATTTCTAGGGAAATTTTACGCATTTCAGCCAAGAATTCATCAATGCTACAGGACCACAGGCAGCATGTTGCCTGAGCAAGGCATTGAGATGATAATCATCAGGTCTGAGCTTTCCTTTTCAATTGACCAGTGCATGACCTTGAATAGAATTTTTCACATCTCTTACTTTGGCTATCCCAGTTTTTCATATAACAAGTCTTTTAGACAGAGGCAGTCATAGTGCAGTGGAACCTCAGTTTCAAGGTAGTCTCATAAATGCTGCCACAGAATCTTCTGAACCCATTTCAAAGTTGAATTTAATCCAAAGCAAGAGAAATAACACACAAAAAATACATCTTCTCTCTGAAAAGATGCCTCCAGTTAAAAAAGCACGTTAGACCCAGTCTCAGGTGCTTGATGAAAAAATAAACTGTTGAGGAGAAAGACTTAGTTGCAGAGGAATGAGGCTTACCTAACAAATACCATCTGTGAAATGGGAAAGAATAATTTTGAAGTTTGATGCTTAAAAGGCAGAAAAGACAACAAAAAGGTCTTTAAAAAATTCAAAATCCAATCAGGGAGCAGATACAGAAAACCTTAAAGGAGGGGCCCTGTGCTTCAGGGACACCAGGCCTATAACCCGTAATAGACTCATTTTTCTG
>NW_009746680.1:0-1596 GCF_000703405.1 Apaloderma vittatum | reverse complement strand
AAGCAGGGAATAAAAATACCTCTGAAGAATCTATCTCTTTGACCAGCGGTGTAAGATCAAAACGGGTGAGTGAAAAATCAGTTTTTATGCTTATTTGTAGGCTCGGTTGCCTGCTTAACAGTATGCAACATTGTACTATTGAGCTCTTGTAATTTTAAAACTTCCTATTTAAATTTATTTACACACCATGTTTTCTTGACCTGTTTTTAGAATTGATAGGGATTTCTTAATGATGTAAATTAACTAAGCTGTGTGAGTAGTGTATGTTCTGAACAGTGGTGGTTGGGTTTTGTTTGTTTGTTTGTTGTTGGTTGGTTGTTTTTAAAGAGCGACAAATGTTAGGTGTTAATTTTAGAGCCGTAGGTGAGAAGTGCCCTGAGCTGTTCCATAGCTTTAGCTTGGAGAAGCGTCACCCACGTGGTGCATGTGCACGTTTGCCTGCCCTAACGTATACGTGACGTCCTGGCAGGTACCGCCAGGCCTGGCTCTCGTGCTCCTCAGGTAGTGGAAGTTTCCAGCTCTGCTGAAGGCGATGCGTGTGCTGGGGAGAGTAATGGGCACAAAGAAAGCAAAGAGTTTTGTCATCTGTTTCTTAAGGAGAAATGAGCAGCTAAAGTCAATACCTAAACAACAGAGTACTCATGGATAAATTGTGTGGCCTGGATATTTGTCCTGTGCTGCTCCCAGTTTCGGGCAGAACGCCGAGTTAGCACTTGCCATATCTAGTGTGTAAGCATGGCTTTGCTCTGATTCAAGTTGGATAGTTTTAAGTCGAAGTAATGAAAATTGCCTGTGTTTATCATGGTTTTAAACAAAGTTGCTGAAAGCCTTTTTGAAAAATGTTGAATTTAATCTTGGGTTTTGTGTACTCTTTAAAGACAGAAGGATATTCGTGCACGAATTATTAAAGCTCAGTATGGCCTTTGCAGTAAATTTGATCTTCCATTTTACTGGTCAGGACTCTACATTTACATGTGTCTGTTTTAACAGTTCTGTAGCTTACAAAGAGGCTCTGTGGATTCTCAGTGTATTTATCTTGTTAATAGTGATTATGGTTACTAGTGATGAATTTTCATGATTCCTATTCAGTTAAATTTGAATGAGGATTAGAAGAGAACAAAACCGTAGCATAAGTAGCTTTTGGTGAAGAGTAAACTGAACTCTGATTCACATCTAACTGACAGTCCTCAGTGAGGACTGAAAAATATTTCAATCCTGTAGTTTTTGTTGCTAGACCAGAAGAGAAACACAATTTTTTCTTTCAACTTCCAGTTACTTTGTAAAATTGAAATAAGAAGCCATTTATCTGAAATCATTTAATAAACTATAATTATGAAAACACACATCTTTGCCGTTGGAAGAGGATTATGGTGTCAAACTTAGGTTATGAGTCTTTCACTGATGATACAGCACTCGGTGGTTTATTTCTTTAGAACTTTTACTGGAAACATGTGCTGTGTGAATATTTATTGTGTATCTTTTCATTATTTCATATTCAATTTCAAACATTAGTAACTTCAAGAATGTATTGTATTTGACTTCATGGTTAAAATTTGGTTTAAAATATGCCATCTTTATCCATTCTGTTATTTTTTT
>NW_009746679.1:0-1611 GCF_000703405.1 Apaloderma vittatum | reverse complement strand
GTTCTTCTGTTTAACTGAATGTCTGCATTTCGTACTGGTTCATAGTTAGGCAAATAGAGGGTGAGAGATTCTTTTTCTCCAAGGAAGATGTACCTGGAATTTCATCTCCTGTTTGCGGTCAGTCAGGATCTGCCTGTACTGTCCAGGGCAGAGGCAGAATACCACCTTGCCTGAGCAAACCCCTGCCCTTGAGCCCTGTGTTCAGCAGTGCCTGGGAAGCAGCCTTTCCTAGGATGTGGAGTAGTCGCAGAGGACTTGGCAAGGACTGGGATTAGGAAGGTGAGGAGAGACAGAAGAAGATGGTTGACATCACTCGCTTTCAAGATTCCCATTCCTGTCCCTGTGCAGGCAGAAGATTTGTGTTTGAAAGTGTGCCCAGCTGTGGAGGAGGTAGGGTGACTCTTCTGCTGGTGGTGGCTTAGAAGATACATCAGTGATGAGGACAGTCCGTGTTGTATTAGGAATTCCGTCGTCCTTTGGGCCCTGCAATATCTTGTTGCTGAATTTTAGTCTCAGTGCCTGTGTGAAACAAGGGTATCTTCTGCTTCAGGGACGGTCGGCACATCGCAGTGTTGTAACAAGCCCCTGGGATGGATGAACCAGGAAGGCAGGGCTTTGACACCAGCAGGACGAGTTCAGAGAACTGAGTGTAGCTTGGTGTTGTCTGTCAAGATTTTTTCTTGTTCCAGTGTAACCTGGCATAGCTGACAGCAGTTACCCAGTCCAGTTTGAAAATGCAGTTCAGTGGTACAATTAGAGTGGATTTTATTTAAATCTGAGACCTGCAGAAATTCCAGTTTGGATCTTGTGTCATGTTACTTAGCCTTAATCTTTTATTGTCTTGAGATTCAACACTCTGCTGCTGTTGGCTGCAGGTCAGGCTTGGCAGAAGATTTCCGAGGAAAGCCCAGGTGATAATGACCAGCTGCTCAGGTAGGCGGCTGGCACTAATTCCGTGGCTATTTTAAGGCTTGGCCTCCTGGCAGAGGAGAAGAAGTGTGAACCATTGGATGGCTAATTCTGTTCTATCTGGCCTTATCATTTGAATACTCATGTGATCGTAATGACATTCTTTCAGTGACTCAAATTAGATCATTCTCCTTTATCACTCCGAACTGTTGGGGAAGCCCTTTGGGCGAGTGTGTCTGTATCAAAAGCTTGTCATCTGAGGCCTGATGGGGAAATGTGCTGACCAGCCCAATGGTCACTGACCGTCCTTGCCTTTTAGTAGCAGTGTTGCTCCCTACATCCGCAGATTTTCTTCTCTGGGCATTGTTTGCTGTGAAACACAGGCAGTGTTTATACCTCATACCTGTGAAAAAGGATCCTTGGCAAAGTTTTGTGATAAACAAGATGGGCATGGTTGGCAGAAATTGCTTGTCTGTTAGTGCCTCACGTGCAGCTCTGAAGAAACTGCTACCTTCACTTCATACAGCAGAGAGCAGCAGAAGAGAAGCAAAATCCATCTGCCCAGAGTATTCTTTTAAAACCCACATTCCTAACTTTATGTTGTGCAAATAAAGCTGGAAAAGTGGCTGCAGTTTCTCCTGCCTGGAGCCGAGTCCCGTGGGCGCAGTGTGACACCGGGGGGCAGCGCGCTTCGCCTGTGCG
>NW_009746678.1:0-1673 GCF_000703405.1 Apaloderma vittatum | reverse complement strand
AAAAAAAAAAAAAGTTACCTTTCTTTGTTTTCAGAACTGGCTTTTCCTTTGGTGGGATAAAAGCTTTATTTCTTTCTTCTTGTCTTTTCTTGACTGCATCTGCTTGCTTTGCCTAAAGTTACCAATAAAAAGGACTAGTATCAGTAAAGCAGGGCAAAAGGTACAAAACTCAAAAATTCCAAGTCAGCAAATACTTTTTAAGTGTAAACTGCATAGTGGGTTAGAACAACTTTACCTTTATCTCTTCCATTCGCTTCCGTTTTTTCTGTCTTTCTTTCAAGAAGTATTCACCACTTGCTAATTCTTTATCAACCTGCATTAGACAAGTACCGAGAAGCCTTAGATAATTACTCATTGTAAGCCAGGTGTACAGCATCAGGAATGCAGAACTTGACAGAAAAATATAAGCTTAATCCCTCTATCTCCCAGCCTCTTGTTAGCAACAGCAAGATTTGTAGTTGTGCTATATTCCTGCAAAACCACATAAAGTTTCAGCTGACCTGGCTTTCTGGCTGTGGAGGCGGGAACGGCGTGTACTCCTTCTTAGTATTTTTCTTCTTTGGCTCCTTGCGTTTTTTCAAGTTCTTCCGCTTGAACTTAGGCAAAAATCTTTCCCAACTTTGTGACCTCAGTTCAGGATCTTTTGACAATTCCCTTTTGATCATCAAAGTCTTCAGTAGGTTTAGGATGTCACAAAGAAGTCGTTAAAAAAATAGTATTACAGTAGTAGCCAAGAGCTCCAAACTACAAGTTTCACTAAAATTTCTTAAAGTGAATATGCTACATCCAAGACTTTCATTTCTCATCCAGGTAAGAGCAGAGGTGTTTAATTATGAAAAGCAGAACCAGAAAGAAATTTTGTCTCAAAACAGGGACAAAATGCACTGGAGAAGATGCTCCAGTTCAAATGAGCAAGTATCAAGCAAACAATCACAGGAAGGAAAGTTTGTACACATTCTTCCTTCGATGTTTTCTCAGATACTATTAATGATATTATGGCAATATATCATGGTACAAGGGAGGATATCAAAGCAAGGGTCTTTTAAAGCAGCACACTACAGAAATTCTCAGAACTTGATTACCACACAGAAAGACGTAATTTATCAAAATACAACTCTCTGGTAAGAAATAGTACTTTCTTGTAAAGAAAGATGCACTGTGGACCACGCTAACCTTAATGTTGTATATGGGATGTATATTCTTCATTGTGTCCAGAACAACTTTTCTAACCTGCATTTAATAAAAAAAGAACAGAAAACTCAGCAGGTATTTCGCATTCTAATCAATAAAAATACCAGGTATACTATCTTGCTTCCACTCCCCATCCTTGCCTCCCCAAAGTAGGCAGATTTAAAAAGCTCACACACATGGTTAGCTGGAAGGCACAGAACTTCAGAAACGCCAATAATACTGTCACATTTCTAATAACTCCAGCACGCCCCGCAAACATTACTTTCATGTTACCATGGATTTTATGGTGTCATTAAAACCTTGCTTTTGAACACTCTTCTCCTACACAGTTGCGAAAAATGTATTAGATATTCCTTAAGGAAAATATATGATTAAATCAGCAGTATTTTCACTCTCACCTCTTATTCATTACTACAAACATTCTTGCTAAAAACCAACAGCCCTTCTCAAATACTTTTATTTCCAAGACAGAAAGATTTCAG
>NW_009746677.1:0-1672 GCF_000703405.1 Apaloderma vittatum | reverse complement strand
GCCAAAGTGTAGGACCCTGCACTTGGTCTGACTGAACTTCATACCATCTCCTCCCTTGCATCCTCTCATGTCTCCTCCCCATAGCAGTGACCACCCTTTCTTAAATATGTTTTCACAGAGGTATTACGTGCTGCTCTAGTGGTTTGAGTGCTGGCACATAATATGTCAGTTTTCTTTGTTGTGGACCCAGCTTAGGGCAGTCTCTGACTTGCTCCCACACAGCTCACCCTTGCAGCCCCCCACCCTTACCAAAACCTGCCAGTTATGGCCAACATGGGTATATTTTGCCAGCATAGAACATGAAATCCTGTGCAGCCATCCTACAGAGGCGCACTAAGTCCTCAGCAGTGCCAGTCTTGTTCTCGTTAGGTTTGCTGTGTTTTTATTTTCCCACAATGTTGGGATTTTGCGTTGAAGGCTTACTTAACTAGGTAGGATATTTTATCTTTACATGAGGAAAATTTATTCTTGTAGGATCTGTGACAGAAAGAACAAAGCTCCCCTATCCTTTTTCTTTGAATCTTGAATTGTATTGACCCAATGGTGCAAAATTCTGAATTCCTTCTACACATGACAAGGCTGACAGAACAGGGTTAATTTAACAAAGCAAACCTTTGTATTTTAGGCCTTGGGAAGGAAAGGTGAAGAAGACTCTTCTTTACATTGAGGTTATTTAACAATTATTTATTAGTTGCTTACATTTTTTTTTTCTTAGACACTTAGCATAGGCCACTACCAGGGAGTGAGGCCATCAAACTAATCAATTAGATGGCCTCACTGCCTAACCAGTGGTATGGTTTTATTTCAAAATAACCTTCTGCAGTTGAGTTGGAAACAGTGGAAAAGTTTTTGTGAGTTTAACCGCCATCAAAAAACACTACCAAATTGCAGCACTAAATTCAGGGCTCCTGGATGAAACTTCTGAGATACAGTTATTCTGGTCTGTGCTTGCAGAATTCAGATCAAATGTGCTACACCACAGAAATAAATCTTACAACTTCTTTACTGTCTGTTTCTGAGCATCCTCAGACTTTTAATGACATAGTTTCTCTAATAAATATTTTTATACTGAGAAGAATTAAATGTTAAATATTTTGAGCACATCTACCTTGTTACCATTTCCGAACAGATTACAAATATTTTCCTCAGGATACGCAAGATGTATGATTTTTTTTTTCTCTAACTAATTACTGGATTTTTAAAAAATTCTTGCTCTTTTTGTGAATATCTACTTTTTGTTAATCTACTGAGTCATACAATGTAGAAAATTTTGTGCAGACTACACATATGTACACCATTATATCTAGTAACTGGAAGCAAAGTATTTTTACTTTCAATAACGCTGTGCTTCTTTCCATGATTGTTTTCTAGAAAGGTAAAAAGCCATTTCTTCTGGCATCTGAAAAAGGCCATGTTGACATGATAAACAATTTGATTGCTCTGAAGCTGTTTACATCTGAAACAGATAAGGTAGAGTTTGTTTTCCACAGAAGTAAAACTAAAAATGTGCTTATGAAATACTACTTTGTGTAAGTGGTTACCACACAACCAAGTAATGTGAGTAAGCTGTACAGATGTCACAGTGCTGGTAGTGATATATCTTGGACCAACAAATATACAAGGATGATGATTTTTCAGTAGTTAAGGGATGTCGTGGGTTAGGGCTGGGCCG
>NW_009746676.1:0-1662 GCF_000703405.1 Apaloderma vittatum | reverse complement strand
TTGTGCGCATGCATGGGTTCATAGAGTAGCTTATATATTACCTGAAGTTTCACTCTTCTATTTAGAGTCATGCTTCAGTAGTGAAAACGTTAAAACACAGTTTATTGCTGGAGTGGTTTTGTAGACTTCTTTCCCAACTGGCTATTTATTCATGTTCCCTGTCATTCAGGAATCTGACACTGAGAGAGAAAAGGATCTGTTGTACAAAAATCGGTTACTACAAGATGAGATTGCTATGCTAAGACTAGAACTCGATCAAGTAAGACTTAGGCACCAGGAAGAAGCAGGAAAATATTTAGAGGAAAATGAGACCTTGAAAGAAAAAAATGAAGATCTCGAAAAGGAACTTAAACTGAACGAGGAAGCCTTAACACAAATGGTTTTCCAGTACAACGGGCAGCTGAACTTATTAAAGACAGAATCTGCAGTGCTAACTTCCCAACTTGAGCAGACAAAAGAAAGCAAAGACAGACTAGAGACAGAAATTGAATCATTTCGTTCCCACCTGAACACTGCTCTTCAAGAGGTTGAACGTCATCAGTCATCAAAAAGTGATGTTGAGCGAACGTTTCAGAGAGAACGCGATGAATGGCTTCGCTTGCAAGAGCAGCTCCGTCACAACCTCTCTGACATGCAAGAAACCAACAGGAGCTTGTTGCAGCAGCTGAGTAAAGCTGAAGGCAAAACTAATAGTCTAGAAAATGAGCTTCACCAGCTGAAACAAACACTCGGAGAGAAAACGTTGCTTTTAGAAATGACACAGAAAGAATTAAGTCAAGCCCAGTGCCAGGTAAAGGAATACGATCATGCTTGGCAACTGGAGAAGGATCAAGTAAACAAATTTCTAGTAAAGCAGGAGTCCATGCAGGAGCGATTGGCCCAGCTCCAGAGTGAAAACATTTTACTCCGTCAGCAGCTGGAAGATATACAGAACAAGGGGATCATCAAAGAAAAAGTAGCGAGTGATGTACAGGACCGTTTTAATGATATTTTCAACAAACTGAGAGCTGATACTGAAAAGCAGGTTTGCTTAGTGGAAGAAAGAAACAAGGAATTAAATGCCAAGTGTACTGATTTAAGAGAACAAGTATTTAAATATGAGGCTGACAAAGTAGAAAGAGAGGTAAGTATACACTTAGAAAGAACAACTTAAAATTTGTCAGTTGCTTGAAATTTTTTATGTTTCTAAAATATACCAGGTGTAAGTTTTATGCATGGCACCAAAAAATACTGATTTGTTCTGGTTTGTCATTTTTCTCTTGGAATCGTGGATGGTTTTGGCAGACAGGATGCTACAGCTCAGATCTGAACAGAGAACAGAAAAAAGGTATCCAGGTCTAAGCTTTGACTGAGAAAGGTTATTCCTCTCTTAGAATTTTTTTCATCTCTTCTTTAGTCCCTTTTATGCCCTGCAGAATGATTTTATGGATTGCACTGATGGCAAATATGAGAACCACATGAATATGCAAGGACTGAGAAATGAAGATACAGAGACGTGAAAAGATGGATTTATATTAAGCTTCAAGAGAAAAGAAAAATCATTTCTCCATACGTTGCTATCAAAATTGAAAAGTATTAGTAGTGTCCAGGTGTTAATTACATACCTTTGATCACCAGAGTAATAGCTGCAATCAAACTGTGGCTCTTATGTCGCAACAGATT
>NW_009746675.1:0-1690 GCF_000703405.1 Apaloderma vittatum | reverse complement strand
ACACTTTTCTGCCTCTTTCTGGTGGCTTTCAGTCCACTATGCCTTTACTTCTACTTGTGCTACTTGTGGTAGGAGATTTTTCAAATAATTTGTTATTTTATTTATGGATAAAATAGCGTGTAATTACAAATGGCACTGCTCATCCAAAAAGCAAAACATGAAACTGCACAGAAAAAAATGTTTTCCCGTAGAGACATTGATTGAAAATTGCATGTGAGCCCTGATTAACAACACCCTATGCTTGTTATCTGTGGAAGGCTATTTGATCGCCTGTGTGATGGAGCTACTGAGTGCATAACATACTGCATCAATGAGAGTCAGTTGTGGCCATCTCCCTGCACAAATGTCAAAATTGAAGGTCTAGAAGATTAAAATGCCAGTGGACTCATGATGATCCTTGCTAATGATTTCCACATTGCTGATGGTTAAGTTGTAGCACTGTTCTCTGCATCACAGCTCTCAGCTCAAAATTAGAAAACTTTCTCATTCTGCATCTGGAGAAACTAAATTTCTTTCCTAAGATTTAGAAAAGGAACTGGCGTTGTACTAATAATCTGCAAGCTCATCATGTGTCCATGTTTTAGCTGTGTGATATTCTTTCCACTAGGGTTGAATTAGATGAAGAAGAAGGACAAGAAGCAATGGTTCAAAAGGACAACAAGCAGTGGTTTAACAGATCATATGATGGCAGATGGTACAGATTACAGGTACATGTCGGATAAACCAGGACACGAGTTATGGCTCTGTTTACATGAGTGAAACCAGAGTATCAAAAGCAACACTTACAAAATTATCCAGTAAGCCAATTTAGGTGATACTAAATATACATTTATAGGCTACAATTGTTCTACCATTCAAAAATGGAGGTTATTTTAAAAATGAATGAAGAGTACACAATTATTGTACCATATATGGCCATATTAGACAGGGACTCCAGTAGAAGGGAGTTGAAAAGTAATGTGGACTTTATTTTGAGATTAAAAGGTCAGCTCTGCATCAAAATCGACTAATTGGTTTAGGCAGAAGGAGAGGTCGGATGCAGAACAGACACTCACCTCCCTATCCAGCACTGCCGAGCAGACCCCTTCCGTCGGAGGGACACAGCTATGGTCTTTCTGGTAAAGTAGTGGCAGCAATGGAAATCAGGCGTGAAATTAAGTCACAAAAGGTCAAACAGAATTCTCATTTCAATCATCATAGACAAGTTTTATGGTCCAAGAAGCAGGACCTTAAAGGCCTTTAGCTGCATTTTAAAGAGGAAGACAACTCTCCAAGTGTGTTTCTTCCACCAAATCCCAAACAGTGTAACGAAAACTGTCCTTATTAACATAAAGCACTTGAAGTATGTTGTCAGAACGTATAGGAATCAAGGGGTAAGGCTTCATGGAAGAACTTGGAACATAAATGTTAAATTCGCCCCAGCCGAAGTAGGGGAAGAATGTATACAAAAGAAAATTACAGATAGAGAAATGTGAAGTGTTTTTACATTGCTGGCCAAGGGGAAGCTAACTGGGGGTGATATCCAACATGGGAAATGACGTATTTTTACAAATAATACCTTGGAGGTTTTTCAATTAATGTGTTCTTTTGCCAAAGGCTGCTTTGTGGAGCATTACATGAAATATGTATATTTTCAGTTATGATGCCTTTGAAAGTTAGCAGGCCGAGGCGTCTCCACCCCTGGACACCC
>NW_009746674.1:0-1678 GCF_000703405.1 Apaloderma vittatum | reverse complement strand
CTAAAATTAATTACCTTAAGCCACAGTCCGAGGGGAAAACAAAACTTACATCTCTGCTGAAGAGTCCAATCCACAGTGGGTAATTATGAAGGGCAGCCTGAACAGCCAGAAAAGCCTGCTGGAACTGATCTGTGATGCTAACCAGCTGCATCTTGTTATTTATGCACGCAGCCATTGCATCATTCCAGGACAAATTCTTCAGAATGACCATGTATTGAACATCTTGATAGCTCAATGTTTCATTGAGGACTTGCTCTGTCTGGTTATCAGCAGCTCCTGTGTGTAAGAAACAAATCCAGGTATTAGGCAGTTAAACACTGAGATACCTTTTAAACTCCCAATTTCTCTGTGACAAACAGAAAAACCTGTTTGAATTCCCCTTGGGGGGAAAAAAAAAAAATCTTAGACAGTAGATTATGCTAATAACTATACTTAGAGGCAAATATCTTCATAACTTTAGGTAGAAAACATTTTTTTTTTAAAAAGGGTTATTTTCAGCCTATTTTTACATGTATTTCGTTCAACTTAGGTTTGCGTCTTATTTATATTTGCTATTTTAAACTAACTGCTAAATAATGTTAAGAATTCTATTTATTTAATAAAAAACATATGCTATAACTTTAATTAAATGCATGAGCGGGAGAGCGTGACTGCTCTCTGCTGCCATACTGCAACACCTAAACTTGATTAATCTCTGTGAAGCCCGTGGATTTATGCTTCTGTGACTCTAATGGGCCACAAAACTTGCCTTTGCAGCTCTGAGTATAGCTCAGTCCCAGAATTCCTTACTGCCATCCATGGATATAGAGAGAATTGATTTTGCCTTAACTAATTGCATAAAATCCACCTTGCACAGGGAGGGGTATAATTCACTATTTGTGCTCTAAGCACTAAGCATTATCGCAGTTATCAGCATCACAGGGAAAGGCACACAGCTCAGCAAAGCACAGCAACTGCAGATAATGAAAGATGCAAATACCCTCGCGGATGAAAAATTAAAGCGTGCAAACCTGGTAAGCCCAAAAATAAACTGGCTCTCCAAAAGGGAGAAAACCCCTGACATTTAAAGTATCTTAAGCAGAAAAAGATTCAGTGAGAGAGGGGAATTTTTATTTTTTTTTAAAATCACTCTATAAATAACAGGATATAAATGGCTGATTGACAGGCTGACAGGGCCATTTTCCAAAACAGGAGAAGACAGAAACATAACATTAATTTGATATTTACAGCTTTCAATACATCAGAAAAGTGACAAGACTGGAACAGATTGTTTCAAGTGGCTTGTGTTTTCTGCTAAATGCTTTCACTTAGTAAACAGCTACAAAAAAAGAACCACAGAACTAAGGGTGCCTTCACACATCGAGGGCTCCCCAACTGGAAACAAGCTAGTGAGGAAAGGGTCCATTTCTGAAAGAATTAATTGCTGATGATTAATGTTTCAAGAAGTTCTGGATGTCACAATCATGCCAAGATTTCCAAGGAATGTCAATAATTTTTTCCCCTAGGATAAAGCCCTGGGCAACCTGAATACTCTCACAGCTGTCCCTGCAACCGTTCCAGGACACAGCCCCTGGCAGCTCCAAAACCCCTCATTACACCTTCTACAGCCGTGGCAAGGAAAAGGTCCTTAGTATTTTAGCCCAGGCTAATAATATATATGTGTGTATATATATATATG
>NW_009746673.1:0-1645 GCF_000703405.1 Apaloderma vittatum | reverse complement strand
ATTCTGTGATTCATAATGTGATATTGAGGCTTTTGTGATGTGAAGTGCTTCATCTTTTCTATACATCTCCTATACCTGCTAGCAGTTAGCTTTGTTAGAAGAGTAACTCTCTTGGTTACGGCTCTGAAAGAGAGCTCGATGTGGTTGACTCCCCAAACCCTTACTGTGAGTCTTTGTCTACAATTCTTGTTTGAAAGAGCAAACTGGTGTCATCATGTTTTCCCAGTACGGGTCACCTCTCATATTGATAGACTTGCTGTTTCGTCTAGTTTAGTCTGAATTCTCATAAGCCTTATCAGGTACAAAAATGAATTTGCCCTGACTGCCAAACTCTAAAATGACGTATGTGGGAGCCTGATTCCTGTTTTATTTTTTTGGGGGGGTTGTTTTTTTTTTGTTTATTTGTTTGTTTTGTTTTGCTTTATTTTTTCCCCCCTCCCTTCTTTCTTCCTCCCCTGAAGAATCTGGGATGGAGAAAGCACAAACTTCATGGACCTGGAACTCTGACAATACCTCGGATCTCATGAACTGGGCTGCTTTCTGCCTGGTCGGTTTGGCTGTTGGAGCCAAACCGCTTATGTGCCTTTTTTCAGTGTTACGGATAATGAGAAGAAACTGGAGCGCATTATGTCAGTCTGTTTAGAGTAATCAGTTAGAATGCCATCCTCCTTCATTTCTAGTCATCCTCTGTCTTGGTTTCTCAAAATAGAAACTTGAGAATAATTCCTGAAGTTGATACAGCTGATTCCAAACCAATGTGGTGCACATAATGAAGACAGATGTTTTATGGAGCTGAACACGCAGTATTTTTAGAGATTTATCGGAAGACAACTTAAAATGACCATCTCTTATTATATTCTCTTAGAAATATCCTTTTGGTAGCAAAACTGTACTGCATTTTGGATGCTTGAAAAAAGCTACTATTTTGCTTTGTTTTAAACTGTTGAAGAGATTAATTTGAAGTTATAGAAGGAAGAGTGCAAAAACTTCGTATTTTTCCATTTAATTACATATCGGAGTGTTGGTTTTTTTAAGCTGCTATTTAAAATCCTGGGTTTTGTTCTTCTGTATGAAGAGTACATGGCAAACAGTATGTTCTTTGTTGTTCTGCACCGTTAATGCAGTCATTCAGCCAGTTTGCAGACTGGGTCAGAAACAAGTCCATCAGTCACAACTGGGAAATGTCTTTTGAGCCAATAGATCTATCCCGTGGAGTAAACTTCTAGGGACCCCAAATCCCTCGTTAATCTTTTTCTTGAGGGATTTTGGCTCCAGTTACAAGAGAAAAGCCTTCTTGAGAATGAAGGTTGAAGTATTTTTTTTGGAGTGGCCCCTAAATCCGTATTATGCAGTCTTTTTTTCCTCACAAAGTCACGGAGACAAATTGTGCTAATAAACCTACACCAGTTTGTCCGTCTACCTACATAATTGGAGCAGAAAAGACCAATCAAATACACGTTCAGGAATTAGTACAGTAGAACTGTATGCTCACTTAAAGAAAAAACAGTTAAAAAACACATTGACCAAACTTTTCAGAGGCTGTTCCTCCTCTTGTAGCTGAAAATCTGCTTTTATAGTGCTCCAGGGAATCATCATCTGAAGCAAGGAAGAGCAGAAGTGTTCTTTTTAGTGCTTAGAGAAGGTG
>NW_009746672.1:0-1649 GCF_000703405.1 Apaloderma vittatum | reverse complement strand
TGTGTGCAGCTGTTGGGTGTCAGCTGAATCATGGGTTACATACAATGTCCATTTCTTTCTCTTGACTCCAATGGGTCTGGCATAAGTTTTAATGAAATGATTTTCACCTTTTTGGAACACACTCACTTAATCACACTTCACACACAAAAAATGCCAGATGCTAACCTGCTTAAAACAGTGGTTTTGCTCATGCTGCTAAGATCTCACCTATCTAACCTTATTCTCACCTATTTAAGCTTACTGTTCACAATTTGAAGGATACGGAGTCGATTCCTTTTTCTAGGTGGAATTTTCTCCTTGTTTCCCACAGGAGCACTGCACCCAGCAATCACAGTGGTGGTGTGGAGGAGATTTGTCTCAATTACTTTTGCCAGAAATGCTCTGCTTTGGACAGAATTAAATACTCTTTAGAGGGAGCTTTAATATGATGAAAGATCAATTACCTGGCAGGAATATATGGGTTCCAGTTTGATCCCTGGTCCAGGTAATGTGTATTTTCCTGCATTGAGAACTGAAATTTGCCCTACTTCTAAGTAAGAAACCAAATTACCTTTATATGAAGGCTCATAAATTATAATATTCTCTTTTGGCCAAGGATTCATTCCTTTGATGGAAGGATGTGATAGCTGTGTTGGTCCTTGTGACAGTCTTGCTTGCAGTGGGACATAGGACTGATTAGACAACCTCCAGAAGTTCCTTCAAATCAAACCAAACCAAACCAAACCAGAACAAAAGCAAAACAAAAGCAAAACAGAATGCTCTGCACCTGCCTTCTCCCTGACAACCAGAATATAATCTATTGAGTTGGGCTGCACAGTGAGAGGTGGCTTGAACACTGACACAGAAGTGAGTGGAGTATGTGTGTGCCACATCATAGATGAGCTCTTTGGTCACAGAGTTATCTGGCAGAAGCTGGTTAAAGTAGCTACTCTCCATATTTTGTAAAAAAAATTCCCATTCCAGACCTAAAATCAGGACAGGCTGTGGAGACTGTAACCTGTATTTGAACATACATGCTCTGATCTACACTGGAAGAAATTGCATATAGTCTGACAGTCTTAGACATGGGTGAGAATTTTGACTCCCTCAAGAAGCTCTTTGCTTGGCACTTGTCTTTTTCAGTCTAATTCTTCACAGGATCCTTGGTAGCAGTGCTGAGAAGTCTCCTACTAAAAAATATCCACAATCTTTGCACTGCATAGCGATGTAGCAGTTGTTTTTTGAACCTAACAGCATATCTGCACTATGTCGTGGTACTACCCAGGTCCCACACTGTGTAATATCAGTCTGGCTGTGCCACACTGCTGGTGTCAAGCACGAGGAAACCCTGTGCTTTAGGAAATCTGGATTGATTGACAAGGCACCAAAGTACTCTTCCTCACTTGCTCCACAAAGGACCATAGACATTTCCTCATTTTGTGGAAGCTTATATTGTTTATGCAGACTCACTTGCACACTGGCGCACACATAACTAGTGATTAACAGATCTGTTCTTATAGACTAAGCAGTCTGGTTTGGTATTAAAAATTTAGGATAACTTCTCCCCTCAAAAGGACTATGTTGTACTGCCCTCTTAGGTGAGGAGACAGAGGGCCATATGCTCACCATGTAAATTGTGACTGTTTTCATAGAATCATAGAACAATTCAG